>NW_027502775.1:0-59436 GCF_021521415.1 Bidens hawaiensis
TGTTGATGCTTTAAACTTAGGTCATGAAATTTTACAGAGGTGTTAAACACATAAAAATATACGTTCTGTGAATTTTTGGTAATTTTTGGATAAAGGATGAATATTTGGTGAATTTAATGCTCGGTTTTGGCCAAAAATGGTGAAAAATAGTTAAATATCATGAACAATTCTGGAAAATTGCAGATAAGCTTTTTATATCATGCATAAGTCACACACAAAATTTGAGGTCAGTTGGAGAAGTCTAAGTAGGCTTTTCGGTTAAACGAGTTCTAGGGTGTTCTAGCTCGGTTTTAGTAAAAATGGCATGTAAAAGAAGATTTTGGTTCTGGAAAAATTACAGGGGACTATGTGGATGGCAGGGGACATCCAGGAAAAATTTGGGATTTTTCTAAGATCTTTTGGTATTTACGACATATTTAGTGTTTAAATGGTGTTTAAAAATAGATAAATAAATTTTAAATATAAGAATTAATTCTGGAAATATTTTTATAAAATTACCCACTGTTAAAAAGTAATTTGTGAAAAATTTCAAGATCCGAGAGTAAACGGATAATTATTTGTGCTAATTATCAAACTTTTAAAGTTAAAACGCGTAAACCGGTGAAGTTCGCTTAAGCGAGCTGACTAGTGTATAAAAACCCTAAAAATGAACTATTTTCATATAAATGAGTTAAACAAGTAAAAATAAATCATCCGAAAATAATTCGGATGATTTGAGTAATTTTAACCTTTTTTAACAGTTTCCGGTACGCTAAAGACGGAAACGGGTCCCGCGGCCAAACGGGGCGTCTAAACCGAGCTCAAATTTCACAACTTTACTTAAACTATCAGTCAACGACTATTTTCGGGTCGTGTGTGACCAAACTTATTTTTGAAACATAAAAACGGATAACCGTGCTAGGCACGCAAAACGAGAAAAACGACTAATAGTAGTTGTGACCATGGAACTCTAAACGACATCACAATCTGAGTCCGGAGAAGTGTTTCTGGGTTAACCTTGCCCCCAGAACGGGTACAGTGCTGGGTTAACAGTGTCCCCAGATGTACCGGTTAACTTAGTTAAAGTTATATTAATAATGAGTGTATAGTAACGATCGTAGGGATCATATTACAGATTGGACGTGTTAACTGATAATGATTGTTGTTACCTGCTTGCATGTGCTAAGGTGAGTTTCACGAGCCCCTTTTCTGAACTGATTTCGAATATTTTCTCGGGGCGGAAGCATATTTTTACTGAAATGTTTAAATACATACTGAACGCATGGACTTGCGTGGATTTATATATATTTTATTGTACGGGAATCGTACAGAAATGTACTAAGATGGTAATTGTCTGAGTTGCTAACATTCTAAGGCCCCGGAACACGAGTGATTAACTGAAAGCCGGTAGAGTGTGGATAGTACTATTGGTCTGACAAACCCAACTGGTCCGGCATGGATTTGCTGATGTTTCCCCGCCAGTTGCACATGTCTATTTTGTTGTTGAAATATATTTTGCTATGTAATGTTAGACATAGCGGTTTGGGGCAGTTCCGTGGGCGGGGGATATGCCACGGGGGTTGTGTGTGATAGTCAGAGGTTTCACTTGTGGGCTCAGCATAATTACATCGTAATTCTGGGTTCACATTGCCCCCGGAATGAGTACGGTACTGGGGTAACAGTGTCCCCAGATAATATTATATTTTAATATGGATTTATCATGGTTTACTCAAATTGTGAAACTCACCAACTATTCGTAGTTGACCCGTTTTCTCACATGCTTTTCAGGTACAATTAAGATGAAGTGATTGCTTACGTGCTAAGTGCTTGATGTGTGTAAGATTTGCGTGCAGGATATTAGGATACATTATAACAAATAGAATTATGTATCGTATTGTATGATGTGTGTATCACCTAGACGGTAATTAAATACAAGATAATGTAATTTGAAGTATATTAATGTATTCGGTTTTCTTTATAAACAATGTGGTTGATATCAGACGAGTCTGTCGCACCCCGTTTACGTTTCCGCTACGGTTGCGGGGTGTTACAGAACTTGGTATCAGAGCCATTGGTTATAAAAGAATTAGGATGTCTTTAAAAGATACCTAAAATATAACCAGTAGCTCAATTATTATAGGATCTGAATATCAACTAATAATTTATAGTGACGAGATCTGGATGAACTTGGATGGACAAGTGAGCTATTATGGTCCGGAACATAATAACAGACTTGTCCGCACGAGGGAACTCAGGGGAAGTCACGGGGAACATTAATAGGTAAAAATGGCAACATATGTGTAAAGTATATAATATTATTTATGTGTGCCAATGTGTGTATATATAATATATGTACATATTTTGCGGGTACGTGTATTGGGAAATAGGACCCGGATAAGGAACCGGGGGATGAAATAATAAAAGTACCAAGGATGCTGAAATTTCTAGAGCATCGGTTGATGATAAGCCTGACTTATCGGGCCATAGTTACGATATTACCAAGTTAGATCTTCCGTTTGACATTAACCAGAAATATCTAGTAACCGTCACTCCCAACCGAAATTATTAAATCCCTTACCCTACCAACACCGGTACCCGTATATCCTAATAACCCCCTATGTTCACCCGAACCGCCGACCCTCACGTACGGATAGACCTGTACCTAAACCCATTCTTATTCCATTAGGGTAAAGGAGTAAATAAATAAATAAATAAATAAATAAAATAAAATAAAATAAAATAAAATAATAATAATAATAATAATAGTAAATTTGATAATAAATGAGCAGATAAAAATAATATATAGAAATATATATATGTATTTCTCACTCCCAAACATATGAGTCATACCACCTTCAGATCGAGAATCACCGATTTTAGCGAACCTAGAACGCCGAGGACATTGACTGAGCAAGTGATAGAGTTTCCCATGATAGTAATTAATAATATTTGAAGGCAACCCATGTTGCACGATTACCTTGAACCTTGCAGCTCCCTATGCTACCCTTACATCCGTTAGATGCCTATACCCATGAATACCCGAATAGAATGATTACCCATACACAAAGAGGTGCTGGAATCCTTATTGCATAGTTGGTTGTTCGTTTGTAGATGGTATACCGTGTATGCCGGATATACAAATAGACACGGATATTATAACTCCGTGGTAATCCTTTGGTGCTCACGGTGAGCATGTATCGGTTATGCTGACATGCAGAAGGATATTGAAATCAAGCATATTAAACATTGATCTTTGTTGAGAAAGATCTCTATGTCAGTTGGTGACAAGGGTTATGAAGCATATTTAAAAGTTAACCGACGTCAGGTTAAGTCTATATGTTATTATACTTGTGGGACATATATACTAGATACTGGTATGTGTAATATGTATGATAATATTTGGTGTGTATGTGTACCTGCTGTTATGATTGAACTGGTAACAAGTTATACGGTGAGATTAGTATTGATTACTGCGTACGGGATGAGTACGGCAGAATGACATAAAAAGAGTAACTCCAATGATGGAGATTGATATGATTCAGTTGATTGCTCAAAGATAGCAGATGATGATACCGAATGTCGTATCACAGATCACTGCTAGTGTTGATGCAAATGTGATCGCAGAATTATAGATCGAGCAATCACATGATTATGAATATTTCAATTCTTAGTGTTATTACTAAGAGTGATATTGTTCCACCGAATACTATTATGACTACAAGTATTAGTTATAAACTAAACATGAATAGTAGTCGTAATGAATTAGATCCGGTATGAGGGATTTGTCTGTTGGTTGTGTTAAGGAAATTATTAATAGTTTACTGATGGTAAAGGGAGGAATAGACTAGCGAGTGGATAAAAAAGATTGAAATGGTTAAGGATATTGGTAAGAGTCCAGAACATTGTGTAGAGAAATACGCTACAGATATGTTGGTAGATTATGTTGTATCGTGATGGAACACGATGGTACAAAATTATAGTTAGAAAATTATTACTCAGATGATATGGTCAGAATTTAAAATTCTTGTGCTAGAGCACTTTTATTCGAATAATTAAACTCAGAGATTGGAAACTGAGCTATGAAAGATAGAAATGTTGTGTGCTGATCACTTAGAACACGCTAATCGTTTGAAGGAATTGTCATGTCTGGTAACATGGCTAGTTACTCCTGAAACTAAGCGAAGTGAGCGCAATATTGGGGGTTAACTCCATCGATAAGGAGTATAGTCAATCCTGTAAAATATACAACCTTTGGAAGTGTTGTGTCGCAAGCCAGCATTGATATATTTTACTCTATGGGAAGCGGACTGGAAGGACGTTAGGTGAGACGTCGAGTGTTAAAGAAGAGAAATGATAAAGGTATAGTGCAAGATAGACTTGTGAATAAGTAGGCATGTCCTACAACCCAGAATTATACTAAGACTAGTTCTGGTGTGAAAACATGAACCGCATGAAGGGTCCTTCCCTAAATGTGGAAAATATGGTTATCGGTAGGAAGAAGAATGTCGAGTGATAGTAGGCCATAGGTGTGGTAAAGATGGACGTAATGCCCCAATTGTAGAACCAATTGAAGCCATGTGAGCCGGCAACCCCAACCCATTCGTGTACAACCACTCCGAACCCAACAACTTCAATAACAATCCATCCAAAGAAACCAAATTATGCCAAATAGTTGTACTTGCTATGAATGTGGCAGTACAGAACGTTTCAAGAGAAATTGCCCAAAATTGAACCAAGGTGTCGTTGGAAGACGAACCTCGTGACAAGCATCAACCTCTGATCAAGCAAGTAGCCGTTCTTTTGTGAGTAATTTGAATAAAGCACGTCATGATCCAAAGGTGGTGTTAAGTATGTGGTAGTTTTAAATCAATAGACTTCAGTGATAATTTTTACGGTCGTCGATAGAAGTTAGTTCCTGTTAACCTCCTATCATTCGGAAAGATACCGATTAGTGAAACTATAGAACCCTATACTGTAGAATCACTAACGGTAAACCCCTAATGGTTAACTAAATTGTTCGGAATTGCCCTATTATTCTGAACGATTAACCTTTCCTTATTAACCTACGACCAGTAAAGTAAAGAAGTTTTGACGTAATAGTTAGCATGGATTGGCTAACTCAACATGAAGCTGAAATCAAATATGAAAAGAAGATGATTAGAAGATCTCCTTCGGACGATGAAGCGATTTTATACAGAGAAAAGTGTACGGTATTATGTCACCACTCTAATCTCATCTTGAGATGTTATAATATTTACGACAAGAAGACGTGGTGTATGTAACAAACGCGATTGCCAAAGTATTTAAAAGAAAACATATGGAAGATGTCCCGGTGATACGTAATATCCACAAGTTTTCCCAGAAGAACTTCCTGGATTACCGCCAACCCAACAGGTCGAATTCAGAATCGATTTAATGCCTCAAGCTGGCCCTGTTGCTAAAGCATCTTACCGACTTGCACCAACTGAAATGCAAGAATAATTGGATAAGGTTTTATACGACCTAGTTAGCCGCCATGGGGTGCACCAGTGGTAATTGGGAAATGAAGGACGGAAGTGTTAGGATATGTACTGATTAGGGAGAATTGAATAAAGTGACGATCAAGAATAGGTATTCACTTCTTCGAAGTAAACGATCTGTTTAACCAACTGCAAAGGGCGATTTATTTTTAGAAAATTGATCTTAGATATAGTTATCACCAAATGAAAAATCCAAGAGGAGGACGTTTCAACAACAGCGTTTCGGACTCGTTACGGCCATTATGAATTCTTAGTTATGCCTCTCGGGCTAACAAATGCGCCGGCAGTGGTCATGGACCTCATGAACCGAGTCTATAAACTTTATTTTGACAAATTTGTCATAACATTCATTGATGATATTTTGATATATTTGCAACGTAAGGAAGAGCACGAACGACGGTTAAGGAAAATTGTGGAAGTGTTAAAGTAAGAGGAGTTGTACGCGAAGTTTTCGAAATATGATTTTGAATAAAGAAGGCATAATCCCTTGGTCATGTTGTAAAGCAACAAGGATTTCACATAGACCCAAATAAAATAGAAACCATTAAAACTGGCAGTCACCCAAGGCACCAAAAGGGGAATGCGCCAATTTTTAGGACTAGCCGGAGACTATCAGCGGTTGACTGAAGAATTTTTAGCATTACCCAATTCATAATCCTTTGTACTACGCAAATGTACAAATTTTATAGATGATGAGAGACCGCTGTCTCATATTCAACGAAGATGGGTCGAGTTGTTAAGCGATTATGACTGCGACATCCGTTATCAACCCGGCAAGGCTAACGTCGTAGCCGATGCCTTGAGTAGGAAGGATCGGGTTAAGCCATTGCGAGTGCGAGCAATAGGGATGATAGTCCAGTCGAACTTTTCGGACCTGATTCGAGTCGCTCAACGTGAGGCGTTGAAAGAGGAACAACGAAAAGGAGGAACTTTACGGCAATGAGAAGAATTTTGAACAGCGCGTGGACGAAATTCTCTACTTCAAAAATCGGGTTTGGATCCCGACCCTCCATGACCTTCGTGAATTAATCATGGACAAAGCGCATAGATCGAAATATTCCATACATCCGGGATCGGAATAGACTATTGATGATACGAATATCTGAAAGGATTGTATTAATGGCCGAGTTTGGAGAAAGATATGGTTACGTATGTTGGTGAATATTTAAGTTATGCAAGAGATAAGGCCGCACGCCGAAAACCCTAGGGAACGCTACAACGACAGGAAAATTCGCCAATGATAGTGGGAATAATTTACAATGGATTTCGGGACGCAAATGCCCATGATATATCAAAGGCGTGATGTAAATTGGGTAATCGTGGATCGATTAACCAATCCGCGCATTTCATTCCAATCCATGACGATTACCACAATGAATTCTCGTCCAAATTCCTAATGGCGAAATGGTATCTCGTCGTGGAGTACCATTTTCAATGATCTCATATCGAAATAGTCATCCTACTTCCATTATTGGAAGGCGGGGAAGGAAGCATCGAGAGCTTGAAGCTTTCTATGGGTGAAGTAGTTATCACCAATTTGTTAAATTGAAAATGGGCGACGATCAAGCCATAAGATTTGAATTGATTCGAGAAACAACCAATCGGATTTATAATGTTTAAGAGAAGTTGAAAGCAGCGCGAGATTGGCAAAGGATTTATGCCAACATTCAAAGGAAACCATTGTCACCGGAAAGAGGTGGCAAGGCATTTTTAAGACATCACCTTAGAGAGGTGATATGAGATTTGACAAAACCGAAAATAGCTCCTTAATTTATTGGACCTCATGTGACTATCTCCATGATTGGTCATTTAGTTTATCGCTTAAAGTACTCCAGGGGCTAAGTACTATACATGATGTTTTGCCATGTATACGGATTGAAAAGTGCCTAAGCGATGAGGCAACGAAAGTACTAGTAACGGAGGTACTCATAGAAGACATGCTTGATATCATAAATAATTCCGTAGAGTTAGTAGACGGGAAAACTAAACAGTTTGGACATACCAAGCTTTATTGAGATTAATTGGAATTCACAGCGAGGACCAGATTATACTTGGTAACGCGAGGGTGAATTCTGAAGGAAAAACCCCCCACCTTTCTCTCGGAAGGGGATAGTGGGCGTGTAAAAATTTCGAGGACGAAATTTCTTAACGGGGGAGAATGTAACGATTCCGACGAAACCCGGTATACCCTAACCGGTAGACTGTAGTTACGTCATATTTAATGTCGGGTACATGAATTACCTTATTAATCATACGAGAATACATGGTTCATTGTATTGATTGTACGTGAATATATAATTCACCGTATTGAATATGCGATCAATCGATCGATTGTTATTGAAACCCGAACGAATCGAGGGTTCAATTATAGACGAGATATATGATATTTAGTGATGTTACGAAGTATTAAAGCTTCGGGATAAGTGGATTAAAGCACAGAAAAAGGATTTCGATTTAATAGTACGTCGGTACGTTAAACGAACCCTTTAATACCAAACCGAGCAAGAGATGATCGATCAAGCCGAAAAAGATGCACGATAATTAATGATATGATGTTTCAAGTTAATAAAAGTCATGGTTTAAGTTTTTAAAGTTTTTAAATCGGTTTTATATAAATTTCATTTTTAAGCAGAAAAACGACCGTTTTAGCCTCGTTTTAAGCCGAATTAAACATTTAACCGAAAAACGAACTGAACCAGATTATCCAAAACATTATCCAGATCTCCGATATCCGAATATGTGGTTAAAAATGGAGAGGTGGGTCCCACCCCACCCCTCCCTTATGCCGATCGGACCTTAAGTCCACATTCCCATTCTTATTTTCTTTTTTCTCATCAAATCTCTCAACATCCTTCAATCCTATCCACTTTAACATCCAAAAATCCAGAAATTGAGCAAGAAAACCGAGGTAAAAATCGTGTTATATACGTGTTCATCTTCGTTTCTTGAGTTTGTTTGCAAGAAAATGAGGTTTCAAAGATGAAAACCGATTTTTGCATGATCAAGTGATGTATACGGGTTATACAAGGGATCTTGGTTCAAGAAATGAGTTAAACGAATCAAAAACGAATTTTTACGGTTAAATCTTTGTTTTTGGAATCATAACCGAAACCATGAAAGAAATGGCTTGATCGTGAGTGTAACTTGCTTGGTATTCTGGTATGTTGTTTGTAGGCTCTGTATTTAGTGGCAGATAAGGCGGAAAGACGAGTTTGTAGCTTGTAGTGGCGGAAAACGAAAGGTATATTCGGTTATGTTCGGTTTTGGGAAATTTGGACAGAATGTTGATGCTTTAAAGTTAGGTCATGAAATTTTACAGAGGTGTTAAACACATAAAAATATGAGTTCTGTGAATTTTTGGTAATTTTTGGTTAAAGGATGAATATTTGGTGAATTTAATGCTCGGTTTTGGCCAAAACTGGTGAAAAATAGTTAAATATCATTAAAAATTCTGGAAAATTGCAGATAAGCTTTTTATATCATGCATAATTCACACACAAAAGTTGAGGTCAGTTGGAGAAGTCTAAGTAGGATTTTCGGTTAAACGAGTTCTAGGGTGTTCTAGCTCGGTTTTAGTAAAAATGGCATGTAAAGAAGATTTTGGTTCTGGAAAAATTACAGGGGACTATGTGGATGGCAGGGGACATCCAGGAAAAATTTGGGATTTTTCTAAGATCTTTTGGTATTTACGACATATTTAGTGTTTAAATGGTGTTTAAAAATAGATAAATAAATTTTAAATATAAGAATTAATTCTGGAAATATTTTTATAAAATTACCCACTGTTAAAAAGTGATTTGTGCAAAATTTCAAGATCCGAGAGTAAACGGATAATTATTTGTGCTAATTATCAAACTTTTAAAGTTAAAACGCGTAAACCGGTGAAGTTCGCTTAAGCGAGCTGACTGGTGTATAAAAACCCTAAAAATGAACTATTTTCATATAAATGAGTTAAGTAAAAATAAATCATCCGAAAATAATTCGGATGATTTGAGTAATTTTAACCTATTATAACAGTTTCTGGTACGCTAAAGACGGAAACGTGTCCCGCGGCCAAACGGGGCGTCTAAACCGAGCTCAAATTTCACAACTTTACTTAAACTATCAGTCAACGACTATTTTCGGGTCGTGTGTGACCAAACTCATTTTTGAAACATAAAAACGGATAACCGTGCTAGGCACGCAAAACGAGAAAAACGACTAATAGTAGTTGTGACCATGGAACTCTAAACGACATCACAATCTGAGTCCGGAGAAGTGTTTCTGGGTTAACCTTGCCCCCAGAACGGGTACAGTGCTGGGTTAACAATGTCCCCAGATGTACCGGTTAACTTAGTTAAAGTTATATTAATAATGAGTGTATAGTAACGATCGTAGGGATCATATTACAGAATGGACGTGTTAACTGATAATGATTGTTGTTACCCTGCTTGCATGTGCTAAGGTGAGTTTCACGAGCCCCTTTTCTGAACTGATTTCGAATATTTTCTTGGGGCGGAAGCATGTTTTTACTGAAATGTTTAAATACATACTGAACGCATGGACTTGCGTGGATTTATATATATTTTATTGTACGGGAATCGTACGGAAATGTACTAAGATGGTAATTGTCTGAGTTGCTAACATTCTAAGGCCCCGGAACACGAGTGATTAACTGAAAGCCGGTAGAGTGTGGATAGTACTATTGGTCTGACAAACCCAACTGGTCCGGCATGGATTTGCTGATGTTTCCCAGCCAGTTGCACATGTCTATTTTGTTGTTGAAATATATTTTGCTATGTAATGTTAGACATAGCGGTTTGGGGCAGTTCCGTGGGCGGGGGATATGCCACGGGCCCGTGGGCGGGGGATATGCCACGGGGGTTGTGTGTGATAGTCAGAGGTTTCACTTGTGGGCTCAGCATAATTATATCGTAATTCTGGGTTAACATTGCCCCCGGAATGAGTACGATACTGGGTTAACAGTGTCCCCAGATAATATTATATTTTGATATGGATTTATCATGGTTTACTCAAATTGTGAAACTCACCAACTATTCGTAGTTGACCCGTTTTCTCACATGCTTTTCAGGTACAATTAAGATGAAGTGATTACTTACGTGCTAAGTGCTTGATGTGTGTAAGATTTGCGTGCAGGATATTAGGATACATTATAACAAATAGAATTATGTATCGTATTGTATGATGTGTGTATCACCTAGACGGTAATTAAATACAAGATAATGTAATTTGAAGTATATTAATGTATTCGGTTTTCTTTATAAACAATGTGGTTGATATCAGACGAGTCTGTCGCACCCCGTTTACGTTTCCGCTGCGGTTGCGGGGTGTTACAGAACTTGGTATCAGAGCCATTGGTTATAAAAGAATTAGGATGTCTTTAAAAGATACCTAAAATATAACCAGTAGCTCAATTATTATAGGATCTGAATATCAACTAATAATTTATAGTGACGAGATCTGGATGAACTTGGATGGACAAGTGAGCTATTATGGTCCGGAACATAATAACAGACTTGTCCGCACGAGGGAACTCAGGGGAAGTCACGGGGAACATTAATAGGTAAAAATGGCAACATATGTGTAAAGTATATAATATTATTTATGTGTGCCAATGTGTGTATATATATATGTACATATTTTGCGGGTACGTGTATTGGGAAATAGGACCCGGATAAGGAACCGGGGGATGAAATAATAAAAGTACCAAGAATGCTGAAATTTCTAGAGCATCGGTTGATGATAAGCCTGACTTATCGGGCCATAGTTACGATATTACCAAGTTAGATCTTCCGTTTGACATTAACCAGAAATATCTAGTAACCGTCACTCCCAACCGAAATTATTAAATCCCTTACCCTACCAACACCGGTACCGTTTATCATAATAACCCCCTATGTTCACCCGAACCGCCGACCCTCACGTACGGATGGACCTGTACCTGAACCCATTCTTATTCCATTAGGGTAAATGAGTAAATAAATAAATAAATAAATAAAATAAAATAAATATAATAATAATAATAATAATAGTAAATTTGATAATAAATGAGCAGATAAAAATAATATATATAAATATATATATGTATTTCTCACTCTCAAACATATGAGTCATACCACCTTCAGATCGAGAATCACCGATTTTAGCGAACCTAGAACGCCGAGGACATTGACTGAGCAAGTGATAGAGTTTCCCATGATAGTAATTAATAATATTTGAAGGCAACCCATGTTGCACGATTACCTTGAACCTTGCAGCTCCCTATGCTACCCTTACATCCGTTAGATGCCTATACCCATGAATACCCGAATAGAATGATTACCCATACACAAAGAGGTGTTGGAATCCTTATTGCATAGTTGGTTGTTCGTTTGTAGATGGTATACCGTGTATGCCGGATATACAAATAGACACGGATATTATAACTCCGTGGTAATCGTTTGGTGCTCACGGTGAGCATGTATCGGTTATGCTGACATGCAGAAGGATATTGAAATCAAGCATATTAAACATTGATCTTTGTTGAGAAAGATCTCTATGTCAGTTGGTGACAAGGGTTATGAAGCATATTTAAAAGTTAACCGACGTCAGGTTAAGTCCATATGTTATTATACTTGTGGGACATATATACTAGATACTGGTATGTGTAATATGTATGATAATATTTGGTGTGTATGTGTACCTGCTGTTATGATTGAACTGGTAACGAGTTATACGGTGAGATTAGTATTGATTACTGCGTACGGGATGAGTACGACAGAATGACCTAAAAAGAGTAACTCCAATGATGGAGATTGATATGATTCAGTTGATTGCTCAAAGATAGCAGATGATGATACCGAATGTCGTATCACAGATCACTGCTAGTGTTGATGCAAATGTGATCGCAGAATTATAGATTGAGCAATCACATGATTATGAATATTTCAATTCTTAGTGTTATTACTAAGAGTGATATTGTTCCACCGAATACTATTATGACTACAAGTATTAGTTATAAACTAAACATGAATAGTAGTCGTAATGAATTAGATCCGGTATGAGGGATATGTCTGTTGGTTGTTTTAAGGAAATTATTAATAGTTTACTGATGGTAAAGGGAGGAATAGACTAGCGAGTGGATAGAAAAGATTGAAATGGTTAAGGATATTGGTAAGAGTCCAGAACATATTGTAGTGAAATACGCTACAGATATGTTGGTAGATTATGTTGTATCGTGATGGAACACGATGGTACAAAATTATAGTTAGAAAATTATTACTCAGATGATATGGTCAGAATTTAAAATTCTTGCGCTAGAGCACTTTTATTCGAATAATTAAACTCAGAGATTGGAAACTGAGCTATGAAAGATAGAAATGTTGTGTGCTGATCACTTAGAACACGCTAATCGTTTGAAGGAATTGTCATGTCTGGTAACATGGCTAGTTACTCCTGAAACTAAGCGAAGTGAGCGCAATATTGGGGGTTAACTCCATCGATAAGGAGTATAGTCAATCCTGTAAAATATACAACCATTGGAAGGGTTGTGTCGCAAGCCAGCATTGATATATTTTACTCTATGGGAAGCGGACTGGAAGGACGTTAGGTGAGACGTCGAGTGTTAAAGAAGAGAAATGATAAAGGTATAGTGCAAGATAGACTTGTGAATAAGTAGGCATGTCCTACAACCCAGAATTATACTAAGACTTGTTCTGGTGTGAAAACATGAATCGCATGAAGGGTCCTTCCCTAAATGTGGAAAATATGGTTATCGGTAGGAAGAAGAATGTCGAGTGATAGTAGGCCACATGTGTGGTAAAGATGGACGTAATGCCCCAATTGTAGAACCAATTGAAGCCATGTGAGCCGGCAACCCCAACCCATTCGTGTACAACCACTCCGAACCCAACAACTTCAATAACAATCCATCCAAAGAAACCAAATTATGCCAAATAGTTGTACTTGCTATGAATGTGGCAGTACAGAACGTTTCAAGAGAAATTGCCCAAAGTTGAACCAAGGTGTCGTTGGAAGACGAACCTCATGACAAGCATCAATCTCTGATCAAGCAAGGAGCCGTGATTTTGTGAGTAATTTGAATAAAGCACGTCATGATCCAAAGGTGGTGTTAAGTATGTGGTAGTTTTAAATCAATAGACTTCAGTGATAATTTTTACGGTCGTCGATAGAAGTTAGTTCCTGTTAACCTCCTATCATTCGGAAAGATACCGATTAGTGAAACTATAGAACCCTATACTGTAGAATCACTAACGGTAAACCCCTAATGGTTAACTAAATTGTTCGGAATTGCCCTATTATTCTGAACGATTAACCTTTCCTTATTAACCTACGACCAGTAAAGTAAAGAAGTTTTGACGTAATAGTTAGCATGGATTGGCTAACTCAACAAGAAGCTGAAATCAAATATGAAAAGAAGATGATTAGAAGATCTCCTTCGGACGATGAAGCGATTTGATACAGAGAAAATTGTACGGTATTATATCACCACTCTAATCTCATCTTGAGATGTTATAATATTTACGACAAGAAGACGTGGTGTATGTAACAAACGCGATTGCCAAAGTATTTAAAAGAAAACATATGGAAGATGTCCCGGTGATACGTAATATCCACAAGTTTTCCCTGAAGAACTTCCTGGATTACCGCCAACCCAACAGGTCGAATTCAGAATCGATTTAATGCCTCAAGCTGGCCCTGTTGCTAAAGCATCTTACCGACTTGCACCAACTGAAATGCAAGAATAATTGGATAAGGTTTTATACGACCTAGTTAGCCGCCATGGGGTGCACCAGTGGTAATTGGGAAATGAAGGACGGAAGTGTTATGAAGCATAGACCCAAATAAAATAGAAACCATTAAAACTGGCAGTCACCCAAGGCATCAAAAGGGGAATGCGCCAATTTTTAGGACTAGCCGGAGATTATCAGCGGTTGACTGAAGAATTTTTAGCATTACCCAATTCATAATCCTTTGTACTACGCAAATGTACAAATTTTATAGATGATGAGAGACCGCTGTCTCATATTCAAGGAAGATGGGTCGAGTTGTTAAGCGATTATGACTGCGACATCCGTTATCACCCCGGCAAGGCTAACGTCGTAGCCGATGCCTTGAGTAGGAAGGATCGGGTTAAGCCATTGCGAGTGCGAGCAATAGGGATGATAGTCCAGTCGAACTTTTCGGACCTGATTCGAGTCGCTCAACGTGAGGCGTTGAAAGAGGAACAACGAAAAGGAGGAACTTTACGGCAATGAGAAGAATTTTGAACAGCGCGTGGACAAAATTCTCTACTTCAAAAATCGGGTTTGGATCCCGACCCTCCATGACCTTCGTGAATTAATCATGGACAAAGCGCATAGATCGAAATATTCCATACATCCGGGATCGGAATAGACTATTGATGATACGAATATCTGAAAGGATTGTATTAATGGCCGAGTTTGGAGAAAGATATGGTTACGTATGTTGGTGAATATTTAAGTTATGCAAGAGATAAGGCCGCACGCCGAAAACCCTAGGGAACGCTACAACGACAGGAAAATTCGCCAATGATAGTGGGAATAATTTACAATGGATTTCGGGACGCAAATGCCCATGATATATCAAAGGCGTGATGTAAATTGGGTAATCGTGGATCGATTAACCAATCCGCGCATTTCATTCCAATCCATGACGATTACCACAATGAATTCTCGTCCAAATTCCTAATGGCGAAATGGTATCTCGTCGTGGAGTACCATTTTCAATGATCTCATATCGAAATAGTCATCCTACTTCCATTATTGGAAGGCGGGGAAGGAAGCATCGAGAGCTTGAAGCTTTCTATGGGTGAAGTAGTTATCACCAATTTGTTAAATTGAAAATGGGCGTCGATCAAGCCATAAGATTTGAATTGATTCGAGAAACAACCAATCGGATTTATAATGTTTAAGAGAAGTTGAAAGCAGCGGGAGATTGGCAAAGGATTTATGCCAACATTCAAAGGAAACCATTGTCACCGGAAAGAGGTGACAAGGCATTTTTAAGACATCACCTTAGAGAGGTGATATGAGATTTGACAAAACCGAAAATAGCTCCTTAATTTGTTGGACCTCATGAGACTATCTCCATGATTGGTCATTTAGTTTATCGATTAAAGTACTCCAGGGGCTAAGTACTATACATGATGTTTTGCCATGTATACGGATTGAAAAGTGCCTAAGCGATGAGGCAACGAAAGTACTAGTAACGGAGATACTCATAGAAGACATGCTTGATATCATAAATAATTCCGTAGAGTTAGTAGACGGGAAAACTAAACAGTTTGGACATACCAAGCTTTATTGAGATTAAGTGGAATTCACAGCGAGGATCAGATTATACCTGGTAACGCGAGGGTGAATTCTGAAGGAAAAACCCCCCACCTTTCTCACGGAAGGGGATAGTGGGCGTGTAAAAATTTCGAGGACGAAATTTCTTAACGGGGGGAGAATGTAACGATTCCGACGAAACCCGGTATACCCTAACCGGTAGACTGTAGTTACGTCATATTTAATGTCGGGTACATGAATTACCTTATTAATCATACGAGAATACATGGTTCATTGTAATGATTGTACGTGAATATATAATTCACCGTATTGAATATGCGATCAATCGATCGATTGTTATTGAAACCCGAACGAATCGAGGGTTCAATTATAGAAGAGATATATGATATTTAGTGATGTTACGAAGTATTAAAGCTTCGGGATAAGTGGATTAAAGCACAGAAAAAGGATTTCGATTTAATAGTACGTCGGTACGTCAAACGAAACCTTTAATACCAAACCGAGCAAGAGATGATCGATCAAGCCGAAAAAGATGCACGATAATTAATGATATGATGTTTCAAGTTAATAAAAGTCATGGTTTAAGTTTTTAAAGTTTTTAAATCGGTTTTATATAAATTTCATTTTTAAGCCGAAAAACGATCGTTTTAGCCTCGTTTTAAGCCGAATTAAACATTTAATCGAAAAACGAACTGAACCAGATTATCCAAAACATTCTCCAGATCTCCGATATCCGAATATGTGGTTAAAAATGGAGAGGTGGGTCCCACCCCACCCCTCCCTTATGCCGATCGGACCTTAAGTCCACATTCCCATTCTTATTTTCTTTTTTCTCATCAAATCTCTCAACATCCTTCAATCCTTTCCACTTTAGCATCCAAAAATCCGGAAATTGAGCAAGAAAACCAAGGTAAAAATCGTGTTATACGTGTTCATCTTCGTTTCTTGAGTTTGTTTGCAAGAAAATGAGGTTTCAAAGATGAAAACCGATTCTTGCATGATCAGGTGATGTATACGTGTTATACAAGGGATCTTGGTCCAAGAAATGAGTTAAACGAATCAAAAACGAATTTTTACGGTTAAATCTTTGTTTTTGGAATCATAACCGAAACCATGAAAGAAATGGCTTGATCGTTAGTGTAACTTGCTTGGTATTGTGGTATGTTGTTTGTAGGCTCTGTATTTAGTGGTAGATAAGGCGGAAAGACGAGTTTGTATCTTGTAGTGGCGGAAAACGAAAGGTATATTCGGTTATGTTCGGTTTTGGGAAATTTGGACAGATTGTTGATGCTCTAAAGTTAGGTCATGAAATTTTACAGAGGTGTTAAACACATAAAAATATGAGTTCTGTGAATTTTTGGTAATTTTTGGATAAAGGATGAATATTTGGTGAATTTAATGCTCGGTTTTGGCCAAAAATGGTGAAAAATAGTTAAATATCATGAAAAATTCTGGAAAATTGCAGATAAGCTTTTTATATAACGCATAATTCACACACAAAATTTGAGGACAGTTGGAGAAGTCTAAGTAGGCTTTTCGGTTAAACGAGTTCTAGGGTGTTCTAGCTCGGTTTTAGTAAAAGTGGCATGTAAAAGAAGATTTTGGTTCTGGAAAAATTACAGGGGACTATGTGGATGGCAGGGGACATCCAGGAAAAATTTGGGATTTTTCTAAGATCTTTTGGTATTTACGACATATTTAGTGTTTAAATGGTGTTTAAAAATAGATAAATAAATTTTAAATATAAGAATTAATTCTGGAAATATTTTTATAAAATTACCCACTGTTAAAAAGTGATTTGTGCAAAATTTCAAGATCCGAGAGTAAACGGATAATTATTTGTGCTAATTATCAAACTTTTAAAGTTAAAACGCGTAAACCGGTGAAGTTCGCTTAAGCGAGCTGACTGGTGTATAAAAACCCTAAAAATGAACTATTTTCATATAAATGAGTTAAACAAGTAAAAATAAATCATCCGAAAATAATTCGGATGATTTGAGTAATTTTAACCTATTTTAACAGTTTCCGGTACGCTAAAGACGGAAACGGGTCCCGCGGCCAAACGGGGCGTCTAAACCGAGCTCAAATTTCACAACTTTACTTAAACTATCAGTCAACGACTATTTTCGGGTCGTGTGTGACCAAACTCATTTTTCAAACATAAAAACGGATAACCGTGCTAGGCACGCAAAACGAGAAAAACGACTAATAGTAGTTGTGACCATGGAACTCTAAACGACATCACAATCTGAGTCCGGAGAAGTGTTTCTGGGTTAACCTTGCCCCCAGAACGGGTACAGTGCTGGGTTAACAGTGTCCCCAGATGTACCGGTTAACTTAGTTAAAGTTATATTAATAATGAGTGTATAGTAACGATCGTAGGGATCATATTACAGATTGGACGTGTTAACTGATAATGATTGTTGTTACCTGCTTGCATGTGCTAAGGTGAGTTTCACGAGCCCCTTTTCTGAACTGATTTCGAATATTTTCTCGGGGCGGAAGCATGTTTTTACTGAAATGTTTAAATACATACTGAACGCATGGACTTGCGTGGATTTATATATATTTTATTGTACGGGAATCGTACGGAAATGTACTAAGATGGTAATTGTCTGAGTTGCTAACATTCTAAGGCCCCGGAACACGAGTGATTAACTGAAAGCCGGTAGAGTGTGGATAGTACTATTGGTCTGACAAACCCAACTGGTCCGGCATGGATTTGCTGATGTTTCCCAGCCAGTTGCACATGTCTATTTTGTTGTTGAAATATATTTTGCTATGTAATGTTAGACATAGCGGTTTGGGGCAGTTCCGTGGGCGGGGGATATGCCACGGGCCCGTGGGCGGGGGATATGCCACGGGGGTTGTGTGTGATAGTCAGAGGTTTCACTTGTGGGCTCAGCATAATTACATCGTAATTCTGGGTTAACATTGCCCCCGGAATGAGTACGGTACTGGGTTAACAGTGTCCCCAGATAATATTATATTTTGATATGGATTTATCATGGTTTACTCAAATTGTGAAACTCACCAACTATTCGTAGTTGACCCGTTTTCTCACATGCGTTTCAGGTACAATTAAGATGAAGTGATTGCTTACGTGCTAAGTGCTTGATGTGTGTAAGATTTGCGTGCAGGATATTAGGATACATTATAACAAATAGAATTATGTATCGTATTGTATGATGTGTGTATCACCTAGACGGTAATTAAATACAAGATAATGTAATTTGAAGTATATTAATGTATTCGGTTTTCTTTATAAACAATGTGGTTGATATCAGACGAGTCTGTCGCACCCCGTTTACATTTCCGCTGCGGTTGCGGGGTGTTACAGGAACAATGTTTGATCAATTGTTCCACGCTTGTAACCATGATCAAGAATGTGAGTGGTCAGTGTAGCATACCACGCCCGAGTAGCCTGATGTAGCCCGTACATGGCCTTTTCTAGCTTGTAGACATGATTTGGTTTATTAGATTCGACGAAACCCGGTGGCTGATCGACATAAATCTCCTCTTTGACCTCACCATATAAGAACGCGGTCTTGACATCCATCTGATATACTGTGAACCCCATATATGATGCATAGGCCAGAAAAATTCTAATTGCCTCAAGTTTGGCCACTGGAGCATAGACCTCTGTGTAATCTAACCCCTCAACCTGACGAAACCCGCGAACTACCAGTCGTGCCTTGTTTCGAACAATAACCCCGGTGTCATCTTGCTTGTTTCTAAAAACCCATCTTGTATCAAGAGATTTCTTTCCTTCCGGCAGTATAACCAATCTCCATACCTTTAACTTATCAAATTGATTCAGTTCTTCATGCATAGCATTAACCCAACTAGGTTATTGACGAGCCATCTCAACATTCTTTGGCTCGATTTGAGAAATGAAACAGGAAAACATACAACTGTTTATGTGTCCGGTCTGACTTCTGATGGACACACCTGCTTTTGTGGGACCTATGAAGTTTTCAATCAGATGATTGTTCTAGAATTAAATGATCGGAAACATCACTGTTAGGTTGAAGATTTGTCACGTTCTCACCAGAATCAGTAAGAGGGTTGGGTTCTTCCAGCCAGATATCGTCGTACTATGGGAGTAGGAGGTGCCGGCGACATATTCATTTGGAATGTCATCAGGAAATAATGTGCTCCCGAAGATTTGACGGATAGAGCTTTCCCCCTCACCATTTGCAGCATTTTGAGACCTGATTGGCGAGCATTATGGTTCTAGAGATTTCTTGGACTGAGTACTAGCAACTGGTGAATCATTAGTTAACTCTGCAGCATCATCATCTATTAGTGGAGAAATATGGGATACTGTCTGTGGAGTTTCCTCTACAGCTTCCACTGTGGGACCACTTGAAGATTCTGTGTTGATAACTGGAGACACATTAAAAGGTTTGAAGAGTTCATCGTAATCGAATAACCAATTGGGACCAACACGGGCGTCAGTCTCATTTTCTTCTGACCAACGAACTTCATAAGACTCTAGAATCTGCTTGGTTTCCTTTCTCTCCTCTCGCAAAAGACACGTACCCACCATTAAATGTTTGAATGTCGTGTAGCTGGGTAATGTCCCTGTCATGTATCTGGAACATCCACTATCAACATACCAAGGTCTGATGACCTTCATAGCTGTCCCTGCACGAAACGCGGTATTAGTTAGTTTTTGGTACCCAGTCCATACTTACACTGGGTGACCCTGATTTGTCTACTGTTGTCACGGATTGCCATGACATATCCTTTTGATCATCAAAAATAGATTTTGTAGAAACTTTCGCCGGAGATTTAGGCAACCATCTATGTCTGTGTGACTTGGAGTTGTACGTACGAATGGTTGTCGTAACCTCCGGAGTTTTGGATGTGGAGGGAGGTGAATCAGCCCTTTTCTCCTGTTTCGGTCTAGTCTTAGTGTTTATATTAGAGCTTGAACTTGAAACACCTCTTCTGACCCTTCTTATAGACATGTTGGGTTTGGTCTAATGAGGACTAAACCTGCCAGATTTGTTTCGATTCCAATCATCGTCAAAGAAACTAGCTGGATAATGCCTGAACCCTTGCCTTTACGCATTATGAGGCACATATGGCATATTCCTTTGATAAAATCCATAGTAAGGAATGTACGGACGATGTGGACAATTTCTGGAAATATGACCGGGATTGCCATAGTTAAAACATGTCTGACGTTTTATGAAAAATTCATTCTGGGCAACTCCTTGTCTGGACTGGTTGTGTGGACCAGTCTGCTTAGATTTGCGAGAATTCATGTTCCCATTTTTGAACTTATCACCTTGTTTGTCATTAGAGCATCCCTCCTTAACAAACTTAGGTGCATCATATTTTTCTGATGGTTTTGAATTTTTTGAAATTTTAGTTTTATTAGAAACCACATTATTAGAGTTTAAAGTTTCAACCGAATCAACAACACAAGTATCCTTGCTCTTTAAAACAGAGTCCACACAAAAAGTTGGAATAACATAATTTAAAACAGGAAGTTCTAAAGAAACATTAGAAACAAAATTATTATCAAAATCAAAACTAGGGTCGCCATCCTCATCAGTCCACTCATTCACAATTACTTTTTCTGCACATGAAGTAGATACATTAGAATCGTTCATATTTGAAGTGGACAGACCAGAACTCGCAGAGCTAGTCCCATTACCTTTGTCTTGTTTACCATACTTCATGTCCTTTATTTTCTCCTCATGTTCCTTGGTGACAGGAGTAGGGACATAATTATTATTGTAAGGTGGGGGAACTTGACCGTATCCTATTCCCTCACCTTCATTTTCTTTCCACCAAAGTTGGTTCTCAATCATTGAGCTACATTACTGGAAACTTCGAATTTTTTAAAATCAAATTCAGCCCTTTCAAACTTATTAGTTAGATTTAAGATTTCTAACTTGGAAGCTTCCAGTTGAGCAGTTAACTCAGCAATTTCTTATTGGGTATCTAGATAGTGACAGCCTTTTATACTAAGATCAGACTTAAGTTTTTTTAATATCCTTGTTCTGAGCGTCTATTTTGTCTAGAAAACCCCTTTCATTGTTTTTAAGTCTAAAATTTTCTGATTTTATTATTTCCATATCTCTACTTAGGCTATCATTATAAAGCTTATACATTTCTATTTTCTCACCACAATTTAAAGAACATGGTTGAAAACGTACCTCAGATGAATCCGGAGAAGTGAACGCCATGTATGCAAACTGGAGCTCCTTGACCTTCTCCTCAGCAGTGTTTTCCTCTTCAGAGTCTTCAACAATTGCGAAAATTGCAGTTTGATTTACAATGTTAAGCGCAGCCATCTGACCTTCCCACAAGAAAGTTTAAGCAACCATACCTCTTTCACCATTAACCGAACTACCTCCAGCTTCACCCCGAGCATTCCCAACTGGAACCAAAGCCCTTACCGTATTCCAATCCTTAGCTGGATTAGTGCATTCACGAGCAAAATGACCCGGCTCGTGACAGCTGTAGCACCTGATAGTCTCTTTGTTAAAGCCCACCTTTTGATTATTTGGCATGTTCTAGTTATTTCTACCCGTCCTCTTAGTAAACTTCTTTGCATGGAAAACTGTCATGGCAATTTGCCACGAGATGTCCATTTCTTCAACATCATCGGGATGAATTTGATCTAGTTCAGCAGTAACCACCGGTTGAACCAAGTCTCCGGCCATAAAATCATGATAACAATTCATAAATCCCTCCATCAGAGCAATATTCTCTTGAGTTTCTTTAGGTATGGTGGGAATCTGGCTGAAGTTTTGACTGGGAATAGTTTTACCAGAGTCAATTGAGGACTGACCAGACTTGGTGAAAAATGTTGGGGCTGGTTTAGGCGAATTTGATGATGATGATTGACCTAAGGTGGATGAGAACATTTGAATGTTTCCCTGAGGTGGTTGTTGAGTAGGCTTGAACAATGAGAAGCTATCTTGATACATAAGAGCACTGTTGGAAGCAATGTTGTATCCAACAGCACTGTAAGAACTAGCATGATTTATTGCCCGCTGTTTATCATCCATATCACAAGCTTTAATAGTGTCTATCATTTCAGTCATCTCCATTCTGTTGAGATCCTTTGTCTTTTGATAACCGCAAAGTTCATGTCCCAACTTTTCGGCAGAGAATTGACCAACTTATTGTTTATTTCCGAGGTTTGCAGATAAATTCCTGCATTTCTCATTTCAATCACAAGAGATATGAATATTTGAAGTTGAGATTCCAATGTCTCTCCCAAAACATGATTAAACATATTAAAATTTTGTCTTAGCAGATCTTGACAGCTTCTCTTCATGTCTTCATTTCCCTCATAAATCTCTATCAGTGCAGCCCACAACTCTTTAGCAGACTGAAGTTCTCTAAACTGAAGGGCAATCTCAGGTGAAAGTGCCATGGTTAGAGTGGAAAGAGCTCTCTCATCTTCTTCAACTTTAGCAAAGTCATCATCATCATATTGAACAACTGGTTTCACAAGAACCTCATCAAAACCAGCCTTTTGATAGGTGATCCTTTAAGGTCCCCTTACAATACTTTTCCAAATTTTTGAATCTTTCATCTTGGCATAGTGTTCAAAACGAAATTTCCATTCACTGAATCCCTCATGGGACAATAGGCAGGGTATACGAGTAGCAGTGCCCATGATGGAATCAAGTTCTTGATGAAGTAACGAGTTGGTGGAATTGCTACCATTAGTTAATTGGGCCATTTCAATTTGATTAGAGATTGATTTTAAGTCCAATTAAAATAAGTCCAAAGCCCAATTATCCGAGTCCAAGGATAACAAGCCCAAACCAACAGACTGGGCTGAGAATACGTTGGAACAGGTTGACCGAGAACACTGAGGTTGACCAAAACTTGACCGAAAACTCAAGTTGTAACTGAGCGTTGACCAAGAACGCTGGTGTTGACCAATTCCTTGACCGAGAACTCTGAGGTTGACCAAAACTTGACCGAAATATCAAGTTGTAACTGAGTGTCGACCGAGAACGCTACTGACCGAGAACTGTGGTCGAAAACAAATGATTTTCGAGAACTGATGGTTGCCGAAAACTACCAGTGGCCGAAAACCAAAGGATTTTTCAACTAACTTGTAACAAACTCCCGATAAAAGTGGGATTTTAATTTGTTTCCAAACCAAAATCAATCTCTTCACAAAAATACGTTCTTCCTCTTCTCCGGTCACTGTTTCACCGGAAAAACGTTATAACCACCGAGGATGATATGCTCGAATCGTTGATATCACAATAACGATCCTGAAAAGGTCTAAGGATCCGATACCAATTGTAAGTCCCAAATCTGGATCACTACAATTATGATATCAATATAACAAGTATAGGTGCGGAATACCTATACTCGGTGATTCAAGAACACGAATTAACACAAGAAGGTGACACAAGATTGCTTCAAAACACACGTATATTAGCAAATACGTCTGGTGCTTAAGCACTTACAATGATGTGATTGTGAATGAACAACTAGTCAAAACCAACAACCTAACCCTATACACCATATGATCTATATATAGGGAAACTGGCCAAAACATACAAAAGCCCACCGAGAACACCTTTGTGTTCTCGGTTTACATGGAACCCGCACCCAAAGCCCAATACAAATATATTAAGTACAAACCACATAAACTTGGCCCAACACCGAGGGTAATTTCCACATCCCTCTTAATGAAGTTAGTATTGACGAGACTATGCATTTTGTTGAACAACCCGTTGAGATTATGAATTATAAGGATAAAGTTACTAAGTGAAGCAGCATTCCTCTAGTTAAAGTTCGTTAGAATTTCAAACAAGGCGCCGAGTTTACGTGGGAGCGTGAAGACCAGATGAAACTCAAATATCCTCGTCTTTTGGTTGCTGCTGATTTGGTTGATTTTTGCTTTTGTAGTTAAAGATAAATATTAACATGCACATATTTGTGTTCAAAAGTGTTGGTTCTAATAATTAAGATAAATATTATTCTGTTCATATTCATAGGTGCAAACGGAAACTTTGAACACATATATCAGGTCTTTTGAATTCGCAAAATGATGAACAGTATATCAGGTAATTACCTTATGTTTTTATGCTTCCAATTGTATCTGTTAATGGGTGTTTGTGACGTTTGTATCATATTCGAGATTGTTGATACTTTGTTAGGTGATGCATTAATGGGTGTTTTCATTGTTGATATTGGATTTTGTTTCTTTCTATTTACTTTTGATGGAGGGTGCAGAATGAGATTATTGGTTTATGAATTTAATTTAAGACAATAGAACACCTGATCACCTCACCTCGTATCTTGTTAAAAAGGTCAAATGGTCAAGTTAAACTGCAAACTTGGGTTCTAAAGAGAACTAACAGCAAATTTGGGGCTGCTTCTAATGGTAACGGAAAAAAAGGAATGGCGGATGTGCTTGCAGAGATGACAAAAAGGTAAAACCTCAAATATCCTACAAATATTACAAGGTTGCGGCTGCTATTGTATATTAAAAAAAGAACTTATAGAATCATAGGAAAATTGGGTGTAGGTGCATTACACATGCTTGTAAAGCCCGTTTAATGTACCGTGTTTCATCTCTGAGCATGAAAAGCTAATTCCGATTTAAAGTGGGTCAAAACAACACATTAAAATGACAAATAGGAATATACAACATGCTGATTGAAACTATTTATGCTTCGGTCCTGTTCTTTGATAAATCGTGTAAAATCATAGAAAAATCCGGTAGAAGCGTGTCCTATATGCTCGGAAAGCACCTTGAGTTTACTGCAATTATGTTTGAACATCAAAAGCTAAAAAAGATTGTAAAGTGCTCAAAAGAGTCATGTTCAGCAGCTGTGCAGTTAAGGGCTGCACATGATTAATATTTTATAAATATTTTTAAGTATGAATATTTGTATGCACTTGAATCAAACATGAAACTTGGTTTTTACTTGTTATCTTCTATCTGTTAGGCCTTACGAAGTGCTTGGAATATTTGCAAATAAGATATGCAATTATTTGCACTAATGGGTCAAATGAATATATTAGTAAATTAACAATTGTCTTGATCTTGATTGATGAACAAAAGTGATTATACAATATCTATCTTAATGGTGATATTTTGGCTTGTAAATAAGTTAGGCGTGTTGGATTTCATAAGGCAATGGACCAAAGTGGAGGACTAAAGACAAAGGAGAGTTGGACACTTTAGACCGAACAAAAGACGAAGAACTCAAGAAATTTAAAAGTCAAAACATCCACTTTGACTTCACAACTTTTGTAAGAATCAAAGAGTTAATGGTGGAGCTTTCCTCAAACTGCATGGAATTGGCATTAAAGATGACTTATTTGTTAATTACATATTAATTTTCAACTTCAAAATGGAATTTTATAACTTAAATTTGAAGGATTTACGAGTATTAAACTTTGTCTTCAGTTACCAAGACAATGGGCTAAAACTTGTGAACTGGAGGTGAGGTAGAGGACATCATGGCAGAACTTGGAAGTAGAAGAAAACTTATAAACCAAAGATCCAAAAGGACATATCTTATTTTGCTTAAACTCCAGTCGCGTGTAACATTAATGAAATATTACCTTTACGACGCTGCACATAGACAAGGGATTAAGTATATGATTAGTTTGTGTGACCAGATAGCTAGTCAACAAATTTCAAATAGTTAAAATTAAAATTGTGCGTAAAGTATTAATTTGTATTTGGATTTTAGTATGTTTCCATGGATTTTGAAGGATTAATGTGTAATTTGGATTTTTAGTGATGCTTGGTATTTCCATCTTATAATTATTCATCTTTCAGCATAGCCATTCAAAGTTCTGACCAACAGATGTATTTTATTCAACATGAAATAGTTCAAAGAGGTAAAATAGTCATTTTGCACAATCAATCAAATGTCCAACCAAACAACACTTGCTAGTTCAACAATTACTGGTTCAGATCCTCTTATTTATTCAGACATCTTACTGGTTCAACACTTAATGATTCAGCGCTTGCCAAACATCCTCTTAGTATTTTCTAAATTTCTAATTTAAATAATTATCAAACAAATGAGCTATTGATAGCTTGTGATATTTTTCTGATTTGATTTGTAGTATTTATCAATATACGGGCTATGCTTCATTTCTTTCTATTCACAAATCAGGACGTAGGAGTGTAAACGAGCCGAGCCGAGTCGAACCTGAGGTCGACTAGTCTCAACCTTTGCTCGTGAGTTGTTTGTTTAAACTACATTACATACATTTTTAATGTTACTCATATATTTTGAATAAAACCCTAAATGAGGCTAAGCTCGACTCAAACTTACGTAGTACCTTAAATATGAGACAAAACTTGGCTCGACTGACGACCATGTTAAGATTAAATTAAATGATATCATAATCAACTTGTAAATAGTTTGAGGATAAGTAATGCAAATATCTGAATCTCCTCAGTGAGGGGAGGGTTTAAGCAAAGATATATCCATCTATCTTTATCTCCTCCACAAGTAAAGTAAAAGTAAGATGGCCGCCGCCGCCCGATCGTTCCTCCGGTCAACCTCTGTCCGCACCGCCAGACTCTCCTCCTCACAGTCCAAATTCAACCCCTTCAGATTCCCTACAACAAAACCCACTTCTCATCGCATCTTCAGGTACCCTTACCTTGTTAATCGACTGCTTTCATATGTTATTATTATTATTATTATTATTGAAGGTCTCCTGTTGAAATGACCGTTTGTTTGGAAACGAGGCAACCCTTTCATACCATCACTGCTTCCGCTTTGATGACGTCCTTGCTTACGGTTTCTCGATCCGGTTACGCTTGGCTTCCTCAAGGTATTATTATTATTATTATTATTATTATTATTATTATTAGCTGATTAACATTCCTTCTTGTCGTTTAGAGGTTTATAGCTATTATTGTGATTAAGATGAATCATTAGCTAGCATAGTATCATAGTGAAAGTGCTAATCTTTCATAACCATCAACTAGTGAATTATGAACATAAAACTGAATTGAATTGTGCTTTAAAGCCCCATCGTTTCCTTGTTAAAGTTGTTGGGCCTCACCATTTCTTTTTTGCTACCCTGTTAACGTGCTAAAGAGCCACCCGGGTCTTAACGCTCCGGTGTGGTGTGTGCGGCCTTAAGGCAGGGCCACATCATCTTTTGTCGCCTCTTTGAAGCCCCACAACTAGTGGTCATAGGGATATGCTTAGAAAAATCCTTAGTCTAATAATAATAATAATAATAATAATAATAATAATAATTTCTATTGGATTTACAATGTTTTATGCATTAAAATTACATTTTGGGCATTTTCAACTCATTTGACCAGTTTTCATTATAGTTTTTTCCTTTCTATTATGACCCTTTAGAAATCAGATGTAATCTGATTGACCCATGTGTCGTTAAATGAGTGAAAAACGTCATTTTTATTATTAAAGGGATGTAATGAATTTGAGCTGTTTTCAACCACATAGTCTACAATATTCAATGGCGGATCCAGAAATTTTTTCTAGTGGGTTCACTGTTTTTACTTGCTCGATTTCATAGGATTGGGCATAAATTTTTTTGGGTCGATGCGAGAGTTTGGGTCAAGTAAGGTTAATCACATAATCAAAATACGATACGGTTTAAAAAAAACGTCTCCGGTAAAAAACAGAGGATAATCTACATGTCTTTGCCATTGGTGTACGTAACTTTACGATTGTGTTGATGACCGCGCTTTTTCCTACAGTTAAATATACCTTAAGTTTCCTCTTAATTTCAAAAGTCATAAGCGGCTAAAGTTTTATAAACATATATACAAATGCTTCAATTACATACACCTTTACACTTAGAACAATCCTATTTGTTTAATTAGGCCACATCTTCATCTTTTTTCCCATATCTAGATTCTAGATATATATGAAGCATATACGTCGGTAAATAAATTATTAAACCATATATTTTGTCCTAAATATAAAAAAAAGCATTAGCACAATTACATAGCACACAAGAAAGCTAACATGGAGCTGTATGGTGGAAGTGTGATGGAGAGTGAAAGAAAGAACCCTTAAATCTCTTTTAAATAAAAAATATTAGAAAACATGCAACAAGAGAATTGAACCCAAGTCTCTTTAATTACATAGTATAGCCTTAACCACTAGAGCATTTGTCCAATTTGTTTATAGGTTCACTCTGTATTTTATATATGGGTTCACTCTAGTCTTTTTATATGGACGTTCTACGAAAAATCCGAAACTCAGTGGGTTCCCGTGAACCCGGTGAACCCACATTAGATCCGCCCATGACAATATTGTGTTGATAAAGTTGTACTTGCTTCATTTGTAGGAGTTGATGATACTAGCTGAAGAAATCAAGAGGCCCAACAAGGATAAATTGGATTTTGTTAGGTCCACAATAACATCAATCAAACTGTTTTGAAAATTGTATTTCTTTTATGATACGAAAATTACGATTTCATTAATATCCAATATAGATTAGTGCCCATCATGTAGTGTTTTTTGCATGCAATAAGTTTATTTCCTGATGGTTTTGTGATTTTGAATATATTTATATTTCTAAGTTATAACCATTTTTGTCCAACCAAAAAAGTATAGCTTCTTTGACCTTAAAAGTCAAACTGATGTTTGGTTTTATGAACTCAATCAGCTTGCAACAATGACTTGTGAGGAGGATTCAAGCCAAAATAAAGTAGACATTCTGAGTGGAATTCAGAAGAAGGCATATTTATCTCCTTTAACTTTCATCTTCATGTTTTCAAGATTTTTTTTTTCCTGTAATGCTTTAATAATAGGTAAATTCAGATACTAACTGAAGACAGGTTATACTTAGTTGAAGGGTATTTATAAACCTTCGAATATACTCGGTTATTATGACCCACTTAATAAGAAGTGGGTTATAAAATTTTGGTTATAGGTCAATACATGTCTATTCATTAAACTGGTTAAATCGGCTGAACTTATGATTGGCTATAAAACTTGTTAACTTAAAATGGGTCCAAGGCTATAAAACTTGTTAACTTAAAATGGGTCCAAGCGAGTGAGCACCGCCACCACATTCATTCATTTAAAACGTGCTACACAACAGCCATTGCCAACATAACCGGCACAATTGCTACGACCTGAAATTCCAATTGCCTCCACTGCTGACGACCGATTACAATAATAATCTTTTATTCTTTTTAATACACACTACTACACAATGATACTTTAAGGTCAAGTTATTCTATAAAGGGAAACAAATATGAGAATGATTTGTAGTCACACAAAAAAACCATAAATAAAATTTTAAAAATAAATAAAAAAATTATAACTCAAAATATAATAAAAAAACAAAAGAAGTAAAAACATAAAAAATGTTTCCACTGTCTTTCTCATTCTCATAAAAAAACACAGTTGTAAGTGAAGAAGTCGTCTTTTTGTTTAGACAAAATTACAAATTTTGTCTTTTAAACAAAACTAATTTACGGTTCGTGTCCTTTATTTAGTTTATTTGCATGCGGTGTCCTTTAAACATTATTTTCCTACACGTTATGTCTTTTACGCTAACTGAGTTAGAAAAACTCAGTTAAATACCCTCACGTGAGGCGCATGTGATGGCATATTGGTTTTTTCATCTATACTTGCAAATTTATAACACCTTCCCCTCCTTTCTCTCTTCTTTCTCTCTCTACGCCACCACCATCACCATACCACAACCACTCCGGCCACCATACCTGTCACACCCCGACCAAAGGCGGCGGAACATGCCGGGGTGCGACGTGATTGGACAAATACACAAGACACTATTTAAAGTGACAATATTTAATCAGCTCATTTATTTCATAAATCAATAATCAACACATCTCGTTCACACAAACAAATTGAATACAAGTAACATTTATATTGTTCGTTTTACTAATACCCTAATGGTCTTGGTAACGTTTTTCATCAAGTCCTCGAGTCAACAAAAGTCAAACCTGTAACATTTCATAAAATAAAGTTTATCAACACAAAGGTTGGTGAGCAATTCATAAGTTTGAGCATACAACTATATAGTAATAAAAGCCACAAAACTTATATACGAAACAATAAATAAAAGCAACAATATGGATAATATGAGATCGCTAACACATTAGCGACATCTGCCATAAGAGAATACCAGATGGTTCAGGATTTTTATATGAGGTCGTTAATAAGAATACATTAACGGCACCGTCTATAAATAGATTCGAATTTCATGAGGTCGTTAATAAGAATACATTAACGGCACCGTGCTATAAGAGAATACCAGATAGTTCACGGATTTATGAATCAACCTTCCAAAAGCGGTAAACACATAAGCATATAAGCATGTAAGCATAGAACACCAAATCGAGCAATCATTTAAGTAAAGTATACAATCACGTTTGTGGGTTTAAGATTCAAGTAAATAAAGCATTTAGTTTGATAAGTATGAACTGTCAACCCAAAACGAAAGATGGAAAAAGGGGTATGAAAGTACTCACCTCGATTGATGAACCGAGAAATAAATAAATAAATAAATAAATGAAGATCGAACGGTAAACGAACAGATCCGACTTGAATAGATAAACACCTTAACTAAAATAAATAATATAATATATATTAATGAGCTTGAAACCATAATGAAACTATAGTTGAAATCATAAATGAAATCCTTCACGAGGGGTTCGGTCTTTATAATAGTCACCAGTTAACGTGCTTGAACTTATACTTAGTTGATGATTAAACAAAATGATATCGTATTAATGAGATTCAAACGATTACAAATATTAAATAGAAACTAACCGCGTTTAAATCAAGAGTTCGGTTTTAAATAAATGAGTTGATAATAAAGCTTATAATAATATTATTAATGATAAAGATAGTAATGAATAATAATAACTTAAAAGTATGTGATATATATGTATATATATACATATATGTATATAAAAGATAAGTGATGATAATAATACATAATAACACTACCAATTGAGGATTGTTATTAAAGCAAAAAATAGTAGTAGTAATAATAAATATAATAATAATTACTTCATTGTTGAAAACGTTATTAATAGGTTTATAAGTTTTAATAATAATTATTATTATTCTTATAATTATATGTGCCATATTAATAATAACTAATACTTATAACATTTTAATAATAGTAGTATTAGTGATAAAAAGATATAACTCGAGTGACGATGACGTTAAATGATAACTAGGCCCGACATGGATTTCGGTTTAATAAAAACAAGTAGATAATATTAACAATATTAGATTTTAATAATATTCCTTAATAATCATAATAATAATGATAATAATAATCATAATAATAACAATAATAATATATTATTATAAAAATAATAATAATAAAAATTATCTTGTTAATAATAATAATAGTAGTAGTATTAAAAACTTTAAGAATATGTCTTATATATATATATATATATATATATATATATATAATGATAATAACAATGATAATGATAGTAATATATAATAGTAATAATATGAATTAAATCTAAAATAATAATAATATAACATGTATATATATTTATTTTTTTATATAAATTCAAAACCGATTCTAAAGAGGTTAGTAACCCGGGTGTATTCCGTCTTAACTAACAAAACCCGATTTGTTTACATTTGTTGACAAAACCATTTTCCCAAAATCATTCCAACCAAACCTAAAACTCAAATCGATCAAACTAAATCTGGTTCGGATAACAATTTAAGACCGCGAACTCGATTATGACAACAAAAACGAACCAAAATCCGAAACTAGTTTACCTATTATGTTAACGAGTCGTCGGAGATGAAGGCTGCCGGAGACGTGACGGGTCACCACGTCCATGCTTCATACTCTATCGCCGGAAAAACGAAGCGGAGAGAGAGAGAGGGAGTGAGAGAGAGAGAGAGAGACGTAGAGAGAGAGATACGAGAGAGAGAGAGAGAGAGTTGCGGGACGGAGATCGGAACTATGATTTTCCGGTCGCCGGAGAAAGCCAAGGGGGGAAGGAGGACGGCGAGGGTGAGGGTTACCGGGCTTCGGCTGCCGGAGAAACCAAGAGAGGGAGGGAAGTGGTGGTGTGCTCGCCGGAAAACGAGGGGGCTGAGAGGGTGGGGGTACGGTGGTGGTGTATCGGAGGTGGTGGCCGGAGGTGGCTGGGGTCGCGGAGGCGGCTGCCGGAAAAGTGAGAAAAGATGGGGGCTGGGTGGGATGGTGGTTAATATGTTAGGGTTAGGGTTTTTGGTTATATGTATATGGTACATATTTACAGAAAAGGCCCCTTAAGTTGCCAACCACGTTTAAAATGGGTTTAAATGTTCTTAAAACTTAAACTAACTTTACGAAAAGTAGTTTGAACCCCTTATGTTTTTCTCAGCGACACTATAATATGACAAACATCGATTTATTGAAGGTCGAGGTATATAATAATATTATATAAAAATTAAAGAATGAAACAAAAATGTTGAGTCGGGTTTACATAATAAAAGTTTACGACACGAAAACAAATCGAGGCCCGGATTTGACGAATGTCACAGTATCACCAACTTTTTGGAAATTTCATCCCGAATTAAAATAAAATAGAAAATAATTACTAACGAATATTGCCTTTAGTAAAATAATTGCAAGAAAAACCTTTGACAAAAGAATAACGTCAAATCCTTGGATGGCTCTAAAAACGCCACAAATGAGAACATAATAAAGGCACTTATATATAGGAAGTACCAGCGGCGTATCCATCATGCCCTTATCATAACTCGCATTTATACCGTCTTTCCGCTATCATCCTCGTACCTGAGTTATCGCACACAAGTGTACTTACTATGGCTTCCATACGGGGATTTCGATAATTAAGTTTGCACCCATAATTATTTCGATCGTCGTATGGTCCACATGGTTCGTCCCATTATGTGGTTTAAAAGACATTTATTTTGAAACCTCAAACATTAGAAATGTACATGAATTTGTTGAATTTTTACACATATTGAATAAATGATACCCGCGGTTGGAAATTCCGGGGGTTGACTTTTTAAATAAGTAGGAAAATGGAATAAATAATTGAAAAAATTAAATATTAAAATATAAACCAAAGTGAAAATATCAATTTGGTTTAAATAAGTAAAGACGATCGAATAATATAAAATTCAGGGTAGACAATTACGTAACGGGATTTAAAGTCAAATGTCATCAATGTGAAAAGAATAAACAAATCCTTAAGCTCCATGGTTGTACGTCGGGACACTAAATTTTAGTGAAAAATGAGAAATCCAATAAGTGAAACCAGGATCCAAAGAGTGAAAATGAGAAACCCGAAAGGTGAGTACATGAGTTAAGGGTAAACTACATTACAATTTCAATAATGTCGTACAATGAGTTTCATACGCGTTCAAACTTGAGGTTATAGGTAATTGAGAATACGATTGTGTGAAATCACGAGAATGAGGTGAGTTTCTTTGGGGTGACGCAACGTGTATCCATATAAATAAAATAGCATTTAGTTAACAACCAAAACAATCGATGAAATGTGATAAAACGTGAATACGACCACTATTGTGAAACCATTTATATAATCGTCATTATAATAACGGTTTCTAATAGCGCTAAAACTTTGTAGACAGCCACACATAGGCCGTTAATAGATTAGATGAAATGATATAGAATAATGTATAGAATCATGTCTTGCTTGAAAAGCATAAATGCTCAAATATGAATAACATAGTTATGAAAATATTGTTTAAAATAATAACGAAATATTTAGTGAAAATTTGAGGTTTTGAAAGTATTGCACAAATTGTTATTGAATAGTTTGCATTCGGTCACGGAAATTGAAACACATAAATGAAATCTCATGTGCATAATATTGTCATCGAAACATCTCATCAAATGAAAATAAATTCGCAATAATTGTGAGACTCGAATTTAATGTTGAAATATGTAAATCGCGTAGCGTATAATAGACTAAAACTGAAATGAGGTCTTAAGTAAGGCCGTTTTATTGTTTCTATGAAATGTACATAATAACAAAGCATCGCGGTAACGCATTGCTAGGGAAAATATTTTAATCATTATTGAATGTAAATCTTGTAACCCAAATTGTTAAAGGAGTTTGTACACATAAAGTTATTGTGATGAAAATAAATTATATAAAGTGATGATGCTTGCGATAATAAGAGGCAATAGTTGGCGTAAATCGTTATTGAGCAAAAATTTGTGTAACAACATAAAGTATTTATAAACGCGTCCCAAAAGATTTGCAAAGCCATGGTCATTGAGTTTATGCAAGATGATGAAAGTTAAAATTTGTTACTAAATAAATCCCGCATTCAACATTCAAAACGAAACCTCGAATTTATAAAGTCTTTATGAGATTTATCACCTTAGGTGACAATATTTATAAATCTTGAAATCACTCATATAATCGTTTAATAATCTTTGAAAGCAAATCCTCATAATCAATTTTTTTTGTCATGACAATATTACATTTAACAAAGATAATTTATAAAATATGGACATAACATGCAAACCATTAATCTTGAAAGAGTTTATAATCTATAAGTGATTATTTGAATACATACATGAGGTTGTTATAAATACACTAGTTGTATGTAGGTATACATATACATATATAGGCTTCGGATGGTGAATGGTTTGGAAATTTGGTGAAGAGTGAGTATGTTTCGGTTGGCTTGCGTAGTTGGGTTTTCTTGAGTTGGATTTATGAGGTTTGTTGAGTTTAGGTCGTTTGAGTGGTTTAGGCTTGGATGCTTGTGTGAGTAGTGGCTGGGCTAATAGGTGAGGTTTTGCTTATTTGAGCTCGGGTTAAGTTGATGGGTTGGATAATTTTGATCTTGGCTAGTTTGGGTTGAGATTTGGTTTATACATGTGTTTTGTAAGGAGTGTTTGGGTTGATATTTTGATATCAAACTCTATGGTTGGATGGGAAACATTGTGGCGATATGGTTTGTGACTCGACATAGCATGGGTCGAAGGGTTTTGAGTCATAGTTGGGAAACTTTGGTTTGTATATGTTTCAAGCATTCGTGAGTGTGTTTATCGGTATCTTGAAGCATTAGGATGGTGAGCTTGATAGGTTTTCATGGCGTAGAAGTGTCGGTAGTTAGGGCCTTTTTTTGGGTTGATTTTTGTATATCTTGGACTTGCATGGGGTTTGGGTAGGTGAGGGTATACTTTTGGATGTCTAGGTTTTGTTCATATTGAGGAAAGATTTGAGTGCGCGGGAAAACTTTTAAAGTGTAAGGATGGTTTGATTTGAGGCGGTAGTTTGAAATGGGATACAGGTGTTTGGGAACTTGTGGTTGCATTTATGGAAATTTTGACTAATAGTAGATATTAAATTGAAAATATCATAATTTATAAATAATGTTTGAAATGTCCATGAAAATTTTGATAATTAAAATTACAAGTTAATATATATATATATATATATGAATATATATATATATATATTATATAAATAGAATTTTTTGAGATCCAAGCGTGTGAACCACACAAAATTCTTTTTATAAATATTACAATAAATTTTTTTTTGCTTATGAGGAAATTTAAAATACGTAAATTGAATGTCAAAATTTGTTATGAGGTCTCAATATTAAATGATGAATGTCCTTTTTGGGAATACAAAGTTCCGAATTGAAATTTTCTTTTACCAAGTTCGTTACTTAATATCGTGTAACAAAAATATTATGGTAAGTTAAAATGATCGGCATTTTAAATCGAGATATCACGAGCAAACGATTTTTGTCTTTAAAGTAAAATTTCTATGAAGTTTTGCGTGAGAATTTCAAGAAAGTTACAAACTATAAGTTTGCGAATTTTCTTGAAAAATCAAAGCGAAACTACCATAAGAAATTTAAAACGAGTTGTATCATAAGATGCAAGTTTTATTAGTGAAAATTTATAATGAAGCAAAAATGCATAATGAAAGTTGTTATAAAATAGATTATAGGTAACGAGAATTCTACCATGGATATTATGTAATATAATTAAAACGTCGTGAAAAGTTTAAATAATTAATATTGTGAAATGATCGTTCAAAATAAACGGAATAGTTATAAAAATGAAATTTTATACAAATTTCTTTTGTACAAGGACTTTAAAGAAAATTTAAAGTTTATATAATATAAGATTTACTTGAAAATTCAAAGTAACATTTCTCATGAAATCTTTTTAATATGAAGAAATTTATATAATGATAATTTTGTTTATAAATAGTCTTAATGAAAATAGATGGCATATTAAAAATCATAGTGAATGGGTCGAAAATGTATATATATACATATATTTATCGAAGAGGTCGCAATGGATGAAATTTATATAAATAAAATCGTTGTGAAAACAAAATGAGAAAATTGGCGTAAAACTTTACTACATAAAATCGAGATAAAAAAGAATTATTCACAATATAAAATTACTTTTATAAATGAAGACTTGTGATAAGGATTTATAACAAAATAAAGGGAAAATGGTTTAAGTTATTGAATGTACAAATAAAGTTTTTAAGATTTAAAGGCGGAAAAATCATGTATGAACCACCACGACTTGACATTCTGACACTAAAAACCATTTTACAAAATTACCATGTTGGAGTCTAAACATGTGCACGTACCACCGCGTCTTTTTCATGTTTTTGACTCAAATAACGATAATGAAAAAGGCAATAAATCGAGATACAACGGGATGTCAAAATACTAGTCCACGTACCACCTAGGCTTTTATGTTTTCAACACCAAACATTAGGATGGCGAACGAAACGCTCGCATTCGACTACTTAAAGTGGTCATCTCATATGAGACAATCTTTAAGGAGATTTGAAACAACGGGATCCAAGTTAAGCTCGTGATCCATAAAACACAATAAAAACTAATGTTTGTGCGTTATAAGGTAAGGATACCTTGGAGTACTATGAAAGTGTGTGTATGTGTATATTTATGATTTGATAAAATAAATAAGTATATAAATAAACAAGTTCATTGAACAATCAAGTAGGGTAAACACGTATAGGCAACACGTATAAGGACCCTAAAATAAAGACTATAGTAGGTCGTTACGTCTAACCACCTATCCTATAGTCTTGTGGCTCTGATACCAATCTGTCACACCCCGACCAAAAGCGGCGGAACATGCCGGGGTGCAACGTGATTGGAAAAATACACAAGACACTATTTAATGTGACAATATTTAATCCGCTGATTTATTTCATAAATCAATAATCAACACATCTCGTTCACACAAACAAATTAAATACAAGTAACATTTATATTGTTCGTTTTACTAATACGCTAATGGTCTTGGTAACGTTTTTCATCAAGTCCTCGAGTCAACAAAAGTCAAACCTGTAACATTTCATAAAATAAAGTTTATCAACACAAAAGTTGGTGAGCAATTCATAAGTTTGAGCATATAAGTATATAGTAATAAAAGCCACAAAACTTTTATACGAAACAATAAATAAAAGCAACAATATGGATAATATGAGATCGCTAACACATTAGCGACATCTGCCATAAGAGAATACCAGATGGTTCAGGATTTTTATATGAGATCGTTAATAAGAATACATTAACGGCACCGTCTATAAATAGATTCGAATTTCATGAGGTCATTAATAAGAATACATTAATGGCACCGTGCTATAAGAGAATACCAGATAGTTCACGAATTTATGAATAAACCTTCCAAAAGCGGTAAACATATAAGCATATAAGCATGTAAGCATAGAACACCAAATCGAGCAATTATTTAAGTAAAGTATACAATCACGTTTGTGGGTTTAAGATTCAAGTAAATAAAGCATTTAGTTTGATAAGTATGAAATGTCACCCCAAAACGAAAGATAGAAAAAGGGGTATGAAAGTACTCACCTCCGTTGTTGAACCGAGAAATAAATAGATAAATAAACGAAGCTCGAATGGTAAACGAACAGATCCGACTTGAATCGATAAACACCTTAACTAAAATAAATAATATAATATATATTAATTTGCTTGAAACCATAATGAAACTATAGTTGAAATCATAACGAGGGGTTCGGTCTTTATAATAGTTACCGGTTAACATGCTTGAACTTATACTTAGTTGATACTCAAATAAAATGATATCGTATTAATGAGCTTTAAACGATTACAAATATTAAATAGAAACTAACCGCGTTTAAATCAAGAGTTCGGTTTTACATAAATGAGTTGATAATAAAGCTTATAATAATATTATTAATGATAAAGATAGTAATGAATAATAATAACTTTAAAGTATGTTATATATATATATATATTTATATATATATATAGATATATAAGATAAGTGATGATAATAATACATAATAAAACTACCAATTGAGGATTGTTGTTAAAGCTAATAATAGTAGTAGTAATAATAAATATAATAATAATTACTTCATTGTTGAAAACGTTATTAATTAGTTTATAAGTTTTAATAATAATAATAATTATTATTATTATTATAGTTATATGTGCCATATTAATAATAACTAATACTTATAACATTTTAATAATAGTAGTATTATTGATAAAAAGATATAACCCGAGTGACGATGGCGTTAAATTGTAACTAGGCCCGACATGGGTTTCGGTTTAATAAAAACAATTAGATAATATTAATAGTATTAGATTTTAATAATATTCCTTAATAATCATAATAATAATAATAATAATAATAACAATAATAATAATAATAATAATCTGTTATTATGAAAATAATAACAATAAAAATTATCTTGTTAATAATAATAATAATAACAGTATTAATAACTTTAAGAATATGTCTTTTATATGTGTGTGTGTATATATATATATCTAATGATAATAATAATGATAATGATAGTAATATATAATAGTAATAATATGAATTAAATCTAAAATAATAATATAACATGTATATATATTTATTATTTTATATAAATCCAAAACCGATTCTAAAGAGGTTAGTAACCCGGGTGTATTCCGTCTTAACTAACCAAACCCGATTTGTTTACATTTGTTGACAAAACCATTTTTCCCAAAATCATTCCAAGCAAACCTAAAACTCAAATTGATCAAACTAAATCATGTTCGGATAACAATTTAAGACCGCGAACTCGATTATGACATCAAAAACGAACCAAAATCCGAAATTAGTTTACCTATTATGTTCACGAGTCATCGGAGATGAAGGCTGCCGGAGACGTGGCGGGTCACCACGTCCATGCTTCATACTCTATCGCCGGAAAAACGAAGCGGAGAGAGAGAGAGGGAGTGAGAGAGATAGAGCGAGAGAGAGACGTAGAAAGAGAGATACGAGAAAGAGAGAGAGAGAGAGAGAGAGAGAGAGAGAGAGAGAAAGAGAGAGCTGCGGGACGAAGATCAGAACTCCAATTTTCCGGTCGCCGGAGAAAGCCGAGGGGGAAGGAGGACTGCGGGGGTGAGGGTTACCGGGCTTCGGCTGCCTGAGAAACCAAGAGAGGGAGGGAAGTGGTGGTGTGCTCGTCGAAAAATGAAGAGTTGAGAGGGTGGGGGTACGGTGGTGGTGTATCGGAGGTGGTGGCCTTAGGTGGCTGGGTCGCCGGAGCCGGAGGTGGCTGGGGTCGCCGGAGGCGGCTGCCGGAAAAGTGAGAAGAGATGGGGGTTGGGTGGGATGGTGGTTAATATGTTAGGGTTAGGGTTTTTGGTTATATGTATATGGTACATATTTACAGAAAAGGCCCCTTCAGTTGCAAACCACGTTTAAAATGGGTTTAAAGGTTCTTAAAACTTAAAATAACTTTACAAAAATTAGTTTGAACCCCTTATGTTTTTCTCAGCGACCCTATAATATGACAAACATCGTTTAATTGAAGGTCGAGGTATATAATAATATTATATAATAATTAAAGAATGAAACAAAATGTTGAGTCCGGTTTACATAAAATAAGTTTACAACACGAAAACAAATCGAGGCCCGAATTTGACGAATGTCACAATACCCCCACTCACCCAGTTGCAGATTCCATTCCATTCCATTCAACCTACCAATAATCAGCACTCACAAATCCCTTCGAAAACCTCACAAACATCAAATGGATAAACGGGCCCTCACGACCCTACTCTCCTCCCTAATATCCAACCTCCCACTCCCCACCGCAGCAGTCAACCACCCATCTCCAACCACCACCACCACCCGGTCAACTCTCCATTAAACTTCCTGGTCGAAACCCGCCTCGGTATCGGAATCTTTCGCCTCTACCTCCACCACCACCGGATCCAGCCACCTCCAACCCATCCACCGACACTGTTTTGAATAGCCATGGCAATCAATCACCCACATACGTATTACAAGAAGAACAAGCATTAGGAATTAGGGTTTCGATTTGTCCTAGATCTAGCGAAGAGAAAAAAGCGTACGGATCTAGCGAACAAGAAGAAAGATGGTTGTTGTTAATTAGGGTTTCGATTTGTGTGTTTAATTAGGATTGCGGCAACTTTATAACAATCATGTCGTCTTCCTCGCCGGAGATAGTGTTGGATTTAAGAAGAAAGGGAGTTGGTTCTTGGTGGCTAAGAAGTGGTGGTGTTGGTGTGGAGACAGGGAGGGGGAGGAGTTGATAGAGAGAGAGAAAGAAGACGGGAAGAGAGAGAGAGAGAGAGTATCACTTTAATATATATTATTTATTTTTACAATTATATATTTGAACCAATTCGTTGAAAAGACCAAAAAGCCCTAACATGCGCCTCACGTGAGGGTATTTAATTGAGTTTTTCTAACCCAGTTAGCGTAAATGACATAACGTGTAGGAAAATAATGTTTAAAAGACACCGCCTACAAGAAACTAAATAAAGGACATGAACCGTAAATTGGCTTTGTTAAAAGGACAAAATTTGTAATTATGTCTTTTGTTTATTATTCCGTTTATGTTTATTTTCGTCATTGATTGTGTCTTTTTTTTCTTGATATTGTCTTTTTTTTCTTTATATCGTGTTATATTACTCAACGTTGTGCTATATTTTGTTTACCATTGTGTTATATTGTGCGATCTATTATGTCTTTTTTAGTCATAATTGTGTCTTTTGTTCATTTTCGTCATTGTGTCTTTGATCTCACCATTTTGTCTTTTCGTCAATTTTTTTATGTTTTTGTATTTTTTTTAATTTTTTATTGAACGGGAACGATGGTGGAAACATTTCAGTTTTTTTATTTATTTCGTTTTTTATTTATATTTTGAGTTATTATTTTTTTTTGATTTAGTTTTAAGGGGTTTTTTTGTGTGGTCAAAAATTCTTCTCACACTTCTCATTTTTGTCTCTCTTTGTATTTTAACTTTACCCTTATACTTAAAAGTACTTGTGGCATTTATATATATATATATATATATATATATATATATATATATATATATATATAATTATAATTGCCCACATTTGGAGGTCTCATGTCGCTCCCCTGTGACATTTGTCAATTTCGGGTCTCGATTGTATTCGTATTTGTATTGTTTTATGTTTTAAACCGACCCGTTTTGTAAACCGAAACTCATGATATATAAAATATTGGATTTTTTATGTTACCAAATCATTCCCATTTGTTCAATTTGAAAAACCTCTTTTACGGATTCAAAAACGGCTTTAAAACGAGCAAATTACGTCATAAACGAACTTTCGGAAGCGAAACGAACCACACTAGACCAGCTGGGCCAGCCCCCTGGACATGCCGCACCGCGCAGACAGGGGTATGGTTGAGCCCGCGCGGCGCCTAGACCCACCTGCACCCATTTCGGATTTTGTTTGTTGTTTTGTGCTTTGCATGTTTGTTTAACAAATCTATTTTTATGCAAACATAAAAGAGAACCTTGCAAATAAGCTTTGGCCCTTACCCTATATATACACACCCATCTCCTTCATTTTTACACTTGCTACATCTCCAAAAACTCTCTCAATTCTCCATAGATCCAATGTTGTTTATTTTTGTGTTCTTGAAGATTTGACTTCCAAATGTCAAACCAAGTTTAATCTTTCATTCTAATTAGCTTATGTAGTCTTACTTATACTTGTTTATGGTGGTACAACATATATATAATACACACCTCTTGTTACCTTTGGAAGTTACTTCTCCGACTTCGGTTGGTTTAGTTTCTGACCTCGTAAGGCAAGGCTTAATGGAGGACTTCGTATTTTGATATATACACACACACATAACTTGTTTGCACATATTATTTATGCTTAACTTCTGCTCATTTTAGTTTGTTAGTCACATTTACAAGTCTTGGGTATGTGGAGACAATATATGAACGTGTTGTGAGATGGAAAACGAACCAAACCGAACTTTTGAATAAAAGACTTGTTGTTGACTTTTTAGTTGTAAATCTTAAGTATTTTCATTTGTATATTTTTATACAAGATCTATGATATTTGGGCATGTGGAAACCATCAAGGAACGTATTGTGAGATGGAAACCGAACCGATCTGATTTTTACTCGCTTAAGACACACAAATGTGTTTTTAGCTATCAAGACTTGTATATTTCTTTAAAAGTAGTTTACAAACTGATTTTAATTATTTTCTTAAGTACTTGGAAATGTTGGATCCAACTTGATCTCATAAAATAGTTTGGACTGACAAAACCGAACACTCGCTTAACGTACGTTGTTAGTTATAAAACAATAGATATACATACTTGGTTAAGTCTTATAAAGTTTTAATGAGTTATCTCATAACATTCATTATTTTGGAAAGTTGACTTTGGGTTTGACCAATTATCAAGACCCGAACCAACAACCCGAACACTCGTTAAAGACCCGTTTAGTATCTTTGTCCCAAAGGAACTTGCATTTTTGCATTTTCCCAACTTATTACTTAACATTGGTTAAGTAAATATTAAGGTTAGATACTTTAACCCGGTTTCGAGCAAACTTACATTTTTAAAAGGTTACTATTATAAATTCTTAAATAGTTACATTTTAAACCTTGAACTTTAATTGTTTACTTTTAGCAACAAAATTTTATTTAAAGATATTCAAGACAACCATTCTAAATCCAAGACTTTCTTTTACTTAGGCTTCATACGTTAAACCCGTCGCTCCGGCAAATCTTCAAATTACCAACCTTTCAAATTTATTACTTGAATGTGAGTACATTCATCCCCCGTTTTCTATCTTTTGTTTTGGGGGTGGCATTTCATCTTATCAAAACTATATGTCTTATACTTGGGTCTTAAACCACAAACGTTATTTGTATACCTTACTTAAATAATTGCTCGATTTGGTGTTCTATGATTATATGCCTATGTGTTTATCGCTTTTGGTTGGTTGATCTATAAAATCCTAGACTATTTGGCATCCCCTTATAGCAAGGTGTCGTTAATGTAATGCAATTAACGATAACTATATAATCCTAGACTATTTGGCATCCCCTTATAGTTAGGTGTCGCTAACGTAATTCTATTAACGATTTTATCCAAATTATTTCTTTTATATATTGTTCGTATACAAGTTTTGTGGCCTTTTTCTTACTATATACTTATATGTTCAAACTTATGAATTTCTCACCAACCTTTGAGTTGACAAACTTTATTTTATGAAATGTTACAGGTTTGCATCTAGGTTGATTTGGAGTTTGGAGAAGAAAACGTCACAAATACCGTAAGGATATTAACAAAAATGAACAATATTTGATTTGCTATGTTTTGTTATATTTTGTTGTATTTGACTTACAAATATTTGGTTATGTGACATTTTTGATGTTGTGAAATGAAATGAGTTTGTTAAATATTGTCGCTTTAATTAGTGTCATGCGCTTATGAGCAATCATTGCACCCCGGCATGTTTCGCCGCCTTTGGTCGGGGTGTGACACCCCCCTTTTTTGTGCCACTAGAATGCTCCATTCGTTAATACTGACTTCTCATTCATTCCTTCCTTTAAAATTTGCGGGTCATGGGTTCTATCCATTTGTCTTGGTACCCGGATTAGAAAACGGGTTTCAAATCAGGTTACAACCTCTCTTTCCTCTCTTTCGCTTATTGCATTGACTGTTGAAATCTTCGAATTTGATATTTATTTTCAAATTTCATTAATTGGTTCTATGATATTTTACATTGTTTTTTTTTGTTTATTTCATCGATTTGTTTTATGATCTAAACATAGTTATTGATTATACACTTTTGTATTATAAATTGGGAATTTATATCATCATGTTTTAAGTTTATTTGTTATGGTTACATCACAACATGAAACAAATGATTTTGATGATTACATATTGAACCTTTATGTATGTTTCAAACCAAGCCTACATTTCAATTATTCAGCTAAATATTTTAATACATAATCTCATAATCAAATTATCATTAGGATAATATGTTAGTTGTTTATTGTTATAAAATCAAACAATTTAACATTTATAAGTTAATTAACCTAGAATGATGTTATATGTCATTTAATATTACAGCAGATTACTTTCATCAGCACTGTAGAAAAATCAAGTTCTAATCTTCCATCATGTTATTCATATTGCAATAAACTTATATCAACTCAGTTATAGTGTAATTAGTTTTTATTTAATCATTGTAGCAGAAGATGGATAAATACAATTTAGCATTTATAAGTTAATTAACTTACAATGAGGTTATTTATGTCATTTAATTATGATTGATGTAGAAAACTATGATCAACTCTACAGAAAATTCAAGTTTTAATCTTCCATCGTGCCACTTATACTGCAATTAACTTTTATCAACTGAGTTATAGTGCAATTACATCTTGATTATCATTGCAACAGAACATGACTAAAACGGTTTTGAAATTTCAGTTTAGTTATGATTGCAGCACAAAACTATCACCAAAACATTACTAAAATCAGTTGCCAGTCAACCTAATAGTTCATATGATGTTACTTGCGTAATATGTTAAAAATCATTATTGCAGCAAAATATTACAAAAACCATAAATCCGGAATTTATTATTGACAACTAAATTTAAATTTTAAATATAAAGAAACCTAATATATTATAAATAATTGTATATCTAAATTCTAATTGTAGAAATTTTATATCAAAACAGAACTTTAAATTAATTAAAACCATAAATTCAGAATTTTTTTTGCTAAGAAATAAATTATAACTTCTTATATAAAGAAACATAATATACTATAAATTATATATTGTATATTTTTTATTATAGATAATATCTAAATTCTATTTTATTGGAGTTATATATCAAAACCTATATATAATTATGGTTAATTATTCATTATTAAATCATAATAACATTCACCTTCTTCTTCATTCAATTGATCGTCAAGGTTAAAAGTTAGTTTTTTATTATGTTTTTCAGTTTTTTATTTTTTTATGTTTTGTGTTTTGCTGTTTATTAATAAGTTAATCTAAACTGTAATCATAACACATGTATGCTCTACTTCATTAATATTAACTGTTAGTTCACATAAGTCTAATGATAATACATGTACAAGTTTAAGTTTCTTGATGGTTTTTTTAGTTGTTGTTTACTTTGTTAATTTAAATTGTTGTTAATCTAAACTGCTAATTGATGTTAATAACTATAATCATCACATATGTACAAGTTTAAGTTTATTTAATTTGACTAACATAAAGCATATTATGAATATTTAAGCTAAATATGTAATCGGACATGACTAGTGAAATATTCGGTTCGAAAACAGCGAAAAATTAATTATATAAATATTTGATTGTTTTTACTTTTTGTATGTCATTCAAAACATATTAAACTTAGAATCTGAATTTTTTCTGATTTGAGGTATATATAGGTCGATGGTAGCTAAGAATTACAAGGTATTGGATGATTTAAATGAAGCTACTGAGAAGTCGGTTGTGTTAGTAAAAGTATTCAGAAAGTGGATTAACCATATTATTGACAAACCTCTTGCCATTCTATCAATGGATTTAATCTTAGAAGACAAAAAGGTAAACAATGATTTATACTACATTATTATTTAATGTTTATATATTTATTGTAGGGTAACATAATTCATGCTTCAATATCAAAGCATTTAATCAATAATTTTGATAAGAGGGATGAATGAGTATGACTTCTACGAAATTTCTAAAGCAAAGTTTCAACTTATATTGATAGGTTTAAGTATGTTAAAAACACAAAGAAACTAATATTCTCAAGAACCACTGAAGTAAAGGCCTATGACGATGTTTTAGCAACATCGCATGGTTTTAAGTTTACAGCAGTTCATGATCTACTTACGAAATCAATCTCAGCTGGTGCATAGGTTTGATAGTTCAAAATATTCATAATTAATATCAAAATATGTTAATGTTCATAACTTTATTTCTTTTAATATTTAAAACATATGTTATTGGAATTATTAAATATGATATTTATGTTGAAGATATAAACATATGATAACAGGTTAGTAGTTTTAATATGTATCTATTATAAATTGATTATTCATTAACAAACTTCATATATTTTTATTTCAGTGATAATATAATCAATATGACTTATGGGATGCATATACAATGAGCGTTCAGTCTTATATTGAGAGAAGTCCACAACAAGTTGCGTTATTATTGTTTTACAATTTGCTACATACAAACCTTATGATGGTTAGTTAAACAAAACAACTATAGTTTAGAATCTATATAACATACACTACTACAGAAATGGGCAAAAGCGTCCGATTTGCGACCAACCATAATGGTCGCAAAATTAGCGACCGTATTTGTGATCAAAACCAAATCGGTTGAAAAATTTGCAACCAAAACCAAACCGGTCGCAAAATTTGCAACCAAAACCAAACTGGTCACAAATATAGCGACCGAAACAAAATCGGTCGCACAATTAGTGACCGTGCTTTTTTGGTTGTTAATCGATCGCAAATGTAGCGATCGAAATAGTTTTGTTGCAAATATGGTCGCTATAATTAAAAAATATAAATATAAAAATATAAAAATAAAAAAATAATTTTGTCAAAAAACAATTGCAAATTTTCCGACTGAAATTGTTTGGTCGCAAACTTAGCGGCCAAAACAAAATCGATCACTATATTAGCGACCAAACATTTTTGGTTGTTAATCCGTCATAAATGTAGCGACCGGCCGTATTTGTGACCAGAACCAAATTGGTTACAAAATTTGCGACCAAAACAAAATCGGTCGCAAATATAGTGACACAAACAAAATCAAAATCGGTCGCAAAATTAGCGACCGTGCTTTTTTGGTTGTTAATCGGTCGCAAATTTATCAACCGGAATAGTTTCGGTTGCAAATATGGTCGCTCTAATTAAAAAATATAAGTACAAAAATAAAATAATTTTTTTTGTCAAAAAACGATTGCAAATTTTCCGACAGAAATTGTTTGGTCGTAAACTTAGCGGCCAAAACAAAATCGATCAACATGTTAGCGACAAAACTTTTGTTGTTGTTAAGCGGTCACAAACGTAGCAACTGAAATAGTTTCGGCTGCAAATATAGCGTCCAAAATAGAATCGGTCGCAAAATCATTGATCGTGCTTTTCCGGTTGTTAATCGGTCGCAAAAGTAGCGACCGAAATAGTTTCTTTTGCAAATATGGTCGTTGATTCTAAAAAATATAATAAGACTAAAACTTTTGTCGCAAAAACGGTTCCAATTTTTCCGACTGAATTTGTTTGGTCGCAAAATTAATGACCAAAACAAAATCGGTCACCATATTAGCGATCAAATTTTTGTTAGTTAATCGATCACAAATGTGGTCACTAGGTTTTAAAAAGTAAATAAAAATAATAAAATGAAAATTAATTTGGTCACAAAAACTAGTTGATTACGACCGGTGATAACTAGTTTTAGTTAAGATGATTTAGGGACCATTATGGTCAATAACGGTAAGTATTGAGATTTAAGATTAAATGAATATAACATCGATAGTTAATGAAGGTCGGTTAGGGGAGGTTAGTGCTAACATTCGTTAAATATGATCAACTGGTGTCAAGATAGTGATAACTAGGATATAGCCATGTAATACACGGGTGATTTAAAATATTCAAAAAAAAGTTAAAGTTAATAATATATGTAATAATATACCTTAAATATTCATTAGATATAAATAATGATAAATAAAGTTTTATAATTCATAAATATCTAAAAACTTCATTTAATACATCATTTAAAGTTACATTTGTAACTTTGTTAATAATTTTTTAAATGATAATAGTATTAGTTGGCCACTCTTGTTGAATGACACGTGGAATAATGATTTTGTTTTAGTAGTATAGATAAATTTTGGTTAATAAGGGTAATAACTGGCAACTGAGGTTGAATACAATCAATGCGTGAAGATAGTCAATAAAGATCAATGATGAACAATTGGATATAACTAAGGCCCGTTTGTGTCATTAAGGGCCAATATGGGTTAATTTGAGTTGATACAATTAAGCCTTGTGATTGATTACGAGCAATTGGGAAATTAGTGTTAATAATGATCAATCATGGTTCATAGTTATTAATTGGGTGCAGTTTTGATCATTGATAGTCATATAGACATAAGCGACATACTATGGCTCGTTAAAACTTATTATGACCTAAAGTGACTTGAAAAAGTACATCAATATACATTCATGGCCAATGATAGTCAAATATAATCAATAGTAGTTAATGGTCATTCATGCTTAACTGGCGTCACTGAAAGTTCATTGGGGTCATTGACAATCATTAGGCCTTTGATGACAATCATTGGTGGTTTGGGTTCATAATGGTAGAATTGGGTAATCGACAACATGGGGTGAATATTGATCAATCATAGTAATTATTGTTATTTATACATCTTAATATTACATATTCCAACTCCACATAACACATTAAGACCTATATAATGTTTATTAAGGCCTAACATGGTCTATTAATATGAGCTATTTCATGACATAAAAAGTTGGTGAATAACATAAAAACTATTTTGTTTCTTTGGGTCAAAAGGAAAAGCAAAAGGGCGAACTTGGTCGGATAAATGGTGCAAGTTTAATTTTATCACTTTCCTTAATTGTATCAATTTTCAGTCATAGGTCTTCCATTGGTGCTCTATTGTAGTGTTTTAGTTGTTTTCGGTTGTTTCTTCCTTGTTTGTTTGGGGGCATCTTGCTACTTGTAACTTGTCTGTTATGTTTTATTTCTTTTTTTTTTTTAATAAAAGTTGGCATTTCAACTTTTTTATAAGGATCTATTATTTTAAAATTAAAAAAAAATCTTGCACTATTATTATACAATTAATTCTATACGTTATTATATTTAATTTTTAAAAAGACATGTTTAAAATATCTAAAAAATGAAAATTCCCTCACTAACTAGTTGTTTCCTGCCTATGATTTTCAATATTTTCTATTCACATTCTCACTCTTAAAAAATAGCCCCCCCCCCACCCCCATTCATTATTCCCAAATTAAAGCCTTTTAACATGTTTCCCTCATTTCATTCACCTACATAGCTTTTTCTTAATCGATGCGTATGCATCTTGTGAAACCCCAATTGTTGATAAACCACCATTAATCGCCGCCGCACCACAAGATGACCCTAGGACGCTCTACCACGAACCACAACCGGTATCTTTGACAAGCTACCACCGCATCTGGTTTTAACGACTTGTTTATGAGTTGAAATTTGTTACGAATAAAGCTTACTGCTATTTATTTTTTATGCATTATTTCCTTTTTGCATGTGTTTGGGACTAGTTTGGTGTTTCCCCTGTTATTTAGGGGTGTCTTGTGAACATTGCTATTTTTCATATGGGTATAACCCTAATCGATCTGTTCTCTGGAGGCCATCCAGAAATCAGTTTTGATTCTATTTCCCTAGCTTTCTCTTTGAACCTATCAAAATTTAACTCTTTTTCACATGTATTGTATAGCAACTTTATTTCTTTTAATTCATGGCTTTCATGAAAACACGGAATGCTATCATCGCCGAAATTCTGTGGGACGATTATGTAAGATCTATTTCAGCCCGTTTTTCTAATGCCATGTTTGAGGATCCCTTGGAAGAACTAGCTTCCCTCACTCAAACGGGTTCGTTACAGGATCTCAACACTTCTTTTGATGCATTATTGAACAAGGTTACATTGAGTGAATCCCAAGTTTTGAGCCTCTATCTTAAGGCTCTTAAACCAGACATTAGGGGACCGGTTAGGATGTTTCAGCCATGCACTCTGCATGAGGCATATGGGTTGGCTAAGACCCAAGCCTTAAATAAAGAAAATTTAGAAGAACAGTTTAACAAAGGGAGATGGAATGCTGGAAACACATGGAGCAGCAACAATTCGAGGATTACACCACCCACCAACGCTACCAAACTCCCGCTCTTACCCACGCCCAATCAACCGGCCAAGCCGGTGAACGGCCCCCGACGCCTTACTAGTAAAGAGTTGGAACAGAAACGGGCGAAGGGTGAATGCTTTTGGTGTACTGAAAAGTTCGTGCCTGGACACAAGTGTGCCCGACCCCGAGGGCAAGTTTATATGATCGAATTAGACGATGAAGAAGATAACGGGACAGAGGAACCAGAATTGGAGGAGGAGGAGAAGGAACACCAGATCTCCATTCATGCCCTCACAGGTATTCCCTCTTACTCCACCATGCGGGTGCAAGGATCAATGGGAAACTGACAGCTACATATCCTTATTGATCCCGGATCGACCCATAACTTCATCGACAGTAGATTGGCTAAGAAACTTCAATGCCCGGTTGAGGATATTAATCCGATTCAAGTTGGGGTGGCGTACGGGAAAAAGCTTACATGCACTCAGTTGTGTCCCGAATTCCAGTGGTCCATGCAAGGGCATTGGTTTACAACTGAAGTATTACTGATTACATTGGGAGATTATGATATGATCTTAGGAGTACAATGGCTCTTGCCCCTACAAGATATTTTATGGAACTTTCAGAAAATGAGTATGAGGTTTGAGTTTGAGGGTAAGCAATATGAGTTGAGGGGCCTACAAAACAATAAGGTTTCATTGTGTACAGTGGAAAAAATGGAAGGGTCACTACAAAAGCATGCAAAAGGTGGTGGTGTCCAGATTTTTAGCCTACAATTAGCTAATGAGGAAACAGACCGGGCCTACCCATCACGTGTGTTAGTCGATCAGGAAGGGCAGGCCAAGGAATCTCCTTGGGCAGCACTACTAAAAGCTTATGAAGAGGTATTTCAGCCCCCGGTTGGCCTTCCCCCATCATGACCATTTGACCACCGTATCGCTCTTAAGGAGGGTACTCATCCCGTTAGTCAGCGACCTTATAGATACCCGGAGATACATAAAGATGTGATAGAAAAAACGACTCGAGAATTACTAGATGCGGGAATTATCAGTAACAGCCAAAGTTCGTTTGCTGCACCAGTAGTTTTGGTCAAGAAGAAAGACGGTTAGTGGTACATGTGTATGGATTATCGTCGCCTCAACGAAACCACAGTTAAGGACAAATTCCCTATCCCCTTAATCGAAGAATTGTTGGATGAGTTGGGAGGTGCTACGTATTTTTCCAAACTAGACTTACGTTCCGGGTATCACCAAGTACGTATGGCACCGGAAGATGTTCACAAAACCGCTTTCCGAACCCATGAGGGACATTACGGGTTCCTCGTCATGCCATTCGGCCTCACGAACGCCCAAGCGACTTTCCAAGCTCTTATGAACCACGTGTTCCGACCGATGTTGAGGAAAGGGGTGTTAGTCTTTTTTGATGACATTTTAATTTATAGCAGGGATGAGGATCATCATATGAAACATTTGAAACAGGTTCTCACAATCATGAAGAGAAATAAATTTTTTGCAAGAAAATCTAAGTGTGTGTTTGGGGGTCGAGCGGTGGAGTACTTGGGTCACATCATCTCCAGTGAAGGGGTCAAAACAGATCCATCTAAAATCGAGGCGGTCCAGAAATGGCCCGTGCCCAAAACCGTCAAGCAACTCAGGGGTTTTATGGGTTTAGCGGGGTACTATAGACGTTTTATTCGGTCATTTGGCATGATCGCTAGGCCACTTACCGATCTCCTCAAGAAAGACGCGTTCCAATGGAGTGAAAAAGCCCAGGACGCATTCGACCGACTCAAGGGGGCTTTGCTGGCAGCCCCAGTTTTGGCACTACCGACCCGAAGAAGCAGTTTATGATCGAAACGGACGCCTCGGCAGGAGGTATAGGTGCAGTCTTGATGCAGGAACGCTACCCGATCACGTTTTTGAGTCGGTCCCTCTCTCCAAAACAAAATGCCATGTCAGTTTACGAGAAGGAGCTTTTATCCATCATGGTAGCAGTTAAACAATGGCACTACTATTTGGTTACGGGCCCGTTTATTATCCAAACTGGTCAAAGGAGTTTGAAACATCTCTTCGATCAAAAGGTAACCACTCCGTTCCAACATAAATGGTTGTCCAAGTTGATGGGTTACGATTACTGCATAGAGTACAAAAAGGGGCGTGAAAACGTAGCGGCCGACGCCTTATCTCGGGTCGAAAGCAGGTCACTCTTTACCATGGCGGTCTCACAGCTAGAGCCGATATTGCTACAGCAAGTTATTGCAAGTCAAGAGGGTGATGTTGAAGTAAAAAACGTTATTCAAAGATTGAAAGATGATGAGGTAATGCCTAGATTTAAATGGAATGGGAAATGGTTGTCAAAGGGAGATCGCATGGTGGTAGGGGCTGACTCGAAATTACGGGAGAACATCGTACGAATCTGTCACGAGTCGGCCATTGGGGGTCATTTGGGGGTGCGAGCAACAGTGCAATGGGTGAAAGGTATGTTTTTTTGGAAGGGAATAACGAAGGTTGTTCGTCGGGTACTACGGGTTTGTGACGTGTGCATGAGGGCAAAACACGAAACGATCGCCTCACCCGGGTTGTTGCAACCATTACCAATTCCTGACAATGTATTCGAAGCATATCGATGAACTTCATTGGGGGTTTACCGAAGGTGAAGGGTAAGGATGCGATTTTGGTGGTGGTAGACCGACTCACTAAATACGGTCCATTTCATGGTGTTAGGCCATCCATTTTCGGCTAAGGAGGTGGCTCAAGTTTTCCTAGATCATGTGTTCAAGCTTCACGGTTGTCCCAAGTCAATTGTTTCAGATCGCGATCCGATTTTTCTCAGCTCGTTTTGGAAGGAGTTTCTAAATCTTCAGGATATAGCGGCTAACTTGTCTACAGCCTACCACCCGGAATCAGACAGACGGAGGTGGTTAATCGTTGTTTGGAAGGGTATTTACGTTGCATGGTAATGGAGAGACCTCACACATGGGTCAAATTGGTGTCATTGGCGGAATGGTGGTATAATACCACGTTTCATTCATCATTGGGGAAATTACCTTTTGAGGCACTATACGGGTACCGACCCCCACTCCATATTCCATACATTGCTCGGGATGTCAATGATCGAGATGCTGACGAGTTGATGCAAGATCGAGAAGCGGCTGTCAAGGTGTTGAAATGTTAACTGCTCAAGGCTCAAAACCGTATGAAACAACAGGCTGACAAGCCTAGGTTGGAGCGAGTTTTTGAACTTGGAACATGGGTTTACTTGAAACTACAACCATACATGCAGAAATCCTTACGGGTGCATAAATATTCGAAGCTCACGCCCAAGTACTTCGGGCCGTTCCTTGTGTTGGAGAAAGTGGGTAGTGTCGCCTACCGTTTGGACTTACCAGGGGAGGCTCAAATCCACCCGGTATTTCATGTTTCATTGTTAAAGGGGGCTGGGGAATCGCCATCTAAAGTGGTGCCGCTACCGACAGAGGCTCATTTTTTGCTACGCCCGCAAGCGGTTTTGGATCGTAATTTGGTAAAGAGGGGTAACCGGGCAGCCATGAAGGTATTGGTGCAGTGGGAGGATCAGAGTTCGCAAGATGCTACGTGGGAATTCTTGGATGACATGAGGTTGCGGTTTCCAGATTTTAAGTAGCTCACTTCTTGAGGTCAAGAAGTTGGTTAAGGAAGGAGTCTTGTTACGAATAAAGCTTACTGCTATTTATTTTTTATGCATTATTTCCTTTTTGCATGTGTTAGGGACTAGTTTGGTGTTTCCCCTGTTATTTAGGGTTGTCTTGTGAACATTGCTATTTTTCATATGGGTATAACCCTAATCGATCTGTTCTCTGGAGGCCACCCAGAAATCAGTTTTACTTCTATTTCCCTAGCTTTCTCTTTGAACCTATCAAAATTTAACTCCTTTTCGCATGTATTGTATAGGCAACTTTATTTCTTGTAATTCTCCTTATGTTATGTTATAACTGATTCATCTTTGTGTATGTTTGGGCAGGTTCAAAGACGCACACCAGCTGTACGAATAAACGCTTTAAAGAGTTGCAGTGTTATAGAAGTTAATTATGCTTTTTTAAAACAAAGATAATGATGCTAAGATTGGATTTCATTTCTGTCAAGTTAAGCTCTATGAAACTGATTGATATTGTATCATTTTTTTTATGTTTATTGTTCACGGTTATCATAATGTTGTGAGTTTTGAAATCTGGTTTGCTATTTGTAAGTGAACTCAAACAAATAATTTTATGTAAATGTTATAGCATGATTTTCATCTCTTATATTCTTATGTGCTTCAACAGGTCACATTCTTTTTTATCATAAGAAGTTACATGTATGAAATGTTGCTGCTATTCATAGTCATTTTTTCTTATCTTTGTAACCCACCGTATTTTACTTAATCACAATTGATTTGGTTCATAATCAAAAGTGAGATGACATTACAACCACTTGTCTAGGTTAAACTGTTTTTCATTTCATTTATTATAAACAGGCTTCTTGTATATCATTTAATTTATTATGCAACTCTTTAATGTGAGTATTTTCTTAAATATCACATTTTATATTTATTATATATATCCCACAAATTTATCTTTATGTAGTACTATAACTCATAATGTTCTTGGCGTGTTCGCGTGCAGATTGATGTTAAGAATTCTTATGTAGTGAAGAGGCTAGACAAGAGCAGAGTTTTTGCAATCGGTACTGAACTTTGTTTCTCATTGACATGTATAGTTTTGAATATAAGATTTGATAGTATTTTCTTTCTTATATGATATTTCTCTGTTCTTTTTCAAGGCTACAAGGTGAATGATTTACTAAAAAGTGTTAAGAGGACAATGCTGACAAGCCAGATGGTAAAGTATTGAGCTGGAAAGATCTACAGCCCTTATAGAAATTACAAAATGAGCCACGATATCTAAGAAATATGTATGTTTGGATAATCAGGTCATATTTATTTGTGTATTTGGATACTTGGGTCATATGTAGTATACAATTTAAGGAATTTATGGAATTATTTGTGTTTGGCAGATGGATTTTGAAATATTTAAATAGTTTAAATAACAAAATATGTTTTTAAATATTCACAATTTTTTTAGTTGCTAGCCGCATTGCTTAGTTGTTTGCTAAATCGGTAGTGGAAAGTGCAAAAGATCCAATCATGGTAGCCTATAGTTCGTTTGGAAAATTGGTCGTATATGTTTACAGTTGCAAAATCGGTCGTAAAAGTTTTTGCTCGCAAATCCGGTAGCTAAAGAATTCAGTCACAATAAATTTCAATTGCAGTCGCTGTTTGGTCGCAAAATCGGTAGTAAAAATTTCCAGTCACGAAAAATTACAGACGCAATTTCAGCTGCAAAAAGTTCGATCACAAAATCAGTTCTCAAAAAAGAATTTGTCGCAAATTCGGTTGCAAAATTTGTAACTGAAAAGCTAGTAGCAAACACGGTCGCAACAATCTTTTCGGTCGCAAAATAATTCCCGACCAGGGTATAACCGACCATCAATATCGGTTGCAATTTGGTCTCAAAAAGGGCATTTGCGACTGAAAAGGCGGTTGCAAATGCTCAGATTTTTAGTAGTGAATTTCTAAGAACTATCTTAATTGAATAAACATATTTGAAAGTATTATTATTTTCAGAGGAACCTAGAGTCTCTAATGCTCTTAGTATTACAAAATTATACATAAATGAAGAAATTGCTGAAATTATGGAGTTCAAAAAAAGGTTTAAGTTGTAAGGCCCGGTCCCGGTGCCCTACATTGAACGTTAGATTTACTCATAAACACAGTTATAACTATGAGAGTGAATTAAAAACTATCGTGGAAATAATTTAAAACTTCTACCTTCATTAATTGTAAGGCCCCGTTACCGGTAGCCCTACTTTGGTGTTGGATTTACTCATAAACACAGTTCAACAAATCAGAGTTAATTAAAACTTTACGTGGAATATAAAACTTCAACCATAATATCTTACATAACCTCCAAATCGTGTCTTATAAAATATTCATAGTCATTTAAAACAAAACATAGTCTTTAAAACATCACAACATTTCTTCGAGATGCCAGTATCTTCGATTCCATGCCATGTGTCTTCAATCACGCGAGCTGCCTCAACCTATTTGCCTGCGTGCATACTAAAAGTCAGCTACGCTGAGTGAGTTCTAGTTAATCACATAACTTACTTTACATACACATATACGTGCCCGAAGGTACGCATTACCTACTTAATTTATCCATCAATCTTTCATACACATACATAACTAACCTTACGTTATAAAGACATTCGCCCTACATACCTCGAATATTATTAGGGTCCGGTACCCTCCATCCTCGGATATTATTAGGGTCCGGTCACCCTTCATCTATCCATCAATCTTTCATACACATACATAACTAACCTTACGTTATAACGCCCTACATACCTCGGATATTATTAGGGTCCGGTACCCTCCATCCTCGGATATTATTAGGGTCCGGTCACCCTTCGTCCTCGGATATTATTAGGGTACGGTCACCCTTAATCCTCGGATATTATTAGGGTCCGGTACCCTCCATCCTCGGATATTATTAGGGTCCGATACCCTTTCTTCCATACCTCCTTAACATACTTTCTATATACGTAATTGTAAGTTTCGCACATACATACATCATTCATTCTTCATCTTACAACATACATATAACATCAACCATTCCCTGGCAGTACATGCAATTCCGAAATCGTTCATGTACCGACAAGAAATCATTCATACATTTCACATAATACATATATGGCATACACTTATCACTTAGGATAAGCGTATTAACTAATCACATCGAGTATGCACACAGCCCCGAAAACATAACAATGAATGGGGCTAGAAACTCACCTGAATGCGGTTACGTTCACCGTTTATAGTTATTCCTTTCTTGAGCTGTGCACGACTAACTGTATAATAACTACACATATCAATTAACTATCACTATCTATATCACGTTTCTAGTTTATTCATAACCCACAACGAACGGGGGTCCGGGGGCAGCGCCCCTGGCAGCGGGGTCTAGGGGCGGCAGCCCCTAGCAGGGTCCAAGGGGCAGAGCCCCTGGCTGGGGTCGAGCTTGGAAAAATTTTATTTCCATTAACTGTCGTAACACATTTTTCATTAAGATTTTGAATTATTAAATTTGCTAACTTAAAAAGTTCAAGGGCTTCTTTGTAATTAAATCGTTCTTCTTTAAGTCCAGGGACCATTCTGCAATTCTGTTAAACTTCTAGTTCGTTACTTATCCTTAACGAATTGACTTGTCATGACGAACTGGTTCTTGTAACGAATTGAACCCTCTAACGAACTAGACCCTTAACGAATCGGTCCATAGCGAACCAGTCTATGTAACGAATTGGACCTTCCAATTCGTTATCTTTTAACTATAGCGAATCTAGGGTAATTCGCTATCTTTTCCTTTAACGAACTGAAGTTAGTTCGTCATATTCCCTTAGACGAATCAGTTAGCAAATTACTTCTAATTCGTTAGTTACTCCTTAGCGAACTAGGGTTAGGTCAGGGAATGTCAGAACATTCCCTGACATTCATACCTCGTATTAACTTTTCCGGCGCCGCCTTTCCGACGCCGCCGCCGGAAAACCACGGATTCGCCGGAAAAAACGAGTTTTAACTCGTTTTTCACCGTTTTTCGTCCCGTTCGATTCAGATCTTAGCTAGGGTGACCCCTAAGCTCATCATAGGTTCGGTTTATACCCGATTCCACCCGGATCTCGTGACTTAAACGGTTTAATGGTGTCGGCTCGTCATTTCGCAACTAGATCTAACGGGTTTAACATCATACAATATCATACTATCATTACCTTGGATCGGGATCGACTTCCTTGGTGGTTTTGGCTTAGAGAGAGAGAAAGATGAGAGAGAGCTAAGTGTGTGTTTTGGTGGTGTATGGAATATGTGTGAAATGAATGATTAATGGTTGATTAAAGGTTTATATATTTAGGGATCATGGGCTCAAGCCCATGGACTCTCCTTCCTTTTTTCATAACCCAAGTCCATAACCCATACCCATTTACCCAACAGTAGCCTAACTCATATTCTATTTATCTAAACCAATAACGACCCAATATAAAATAGACGAAATTTATTTTATTATTATACCGAAAGTAGGATGTTACATTACAAAATCTTAAAATTAAGAAAAACATTCAAACATTTCTTTCAAGTTCCAACATCACAAAACATCATAACTTCCAAACTTTAGATGGAAACTTATTTATTCTTCTGCCATGTGTGCTTCTCAAGCCAACTGCTTCATGCTATTTGCCTGTGTGCATACTAAAAGTCAGCTACGCTGAGTGAATTATAGTTTATCAGGAAACCTGCCATACATACACATACTTACACATACATAACCGGAGATACACATTACC
>NW_027502776.1:0-31545 GCF_021521415.1 Bidens hawaiensis
ACAACTCGGCTTACAAGATTTACATTTGATAATGATTTACACATTTCTCTAATTACACATTACCAGCGATGTTTGTTATTATATACATTTTCTGGGAAGCAATAAAACGACTTTACTTGAGACTTCGTTTTCGATGTTATTCTTATATTTTCAAAGAGCATATAAAACGCGATTTACAAATTTAATCATTAATTGAGTCACACGATTATTGCGATTTTTTTTTCATTTATGAGATGTTTCGATGGTAACTTTATGCACACGAGATTTCATTTTGGTGTTTTGATTTTGACCGAATTCAAGTTATTCTATGACAATTTGTGTAATACTTTTGAAATCTCAAGCTCGTTAAAATTTTGTTTATTTTTCAAACGATATTTCATAAATTTTGTTATTCATATTTGAGCATTTGTGCTTTTCAAGCAAGACAAGATTCTATGCATTATTTTACATCATTTCATCTAATCCATTCACGGCCTATGTGTGGCTGTCTACAAGTTTTGGCGCTATTAGAAACCGTTATTATAATGACAATTATATAAATGGTTTCGCAATAGTGGCCGTATTCACGTTTTATCACGTTTTATCGATTGCTGTGATTGTTAATCAAATACTATTTTATTTATACTGATACACGTATGCGTCACCCCAAAGAAACTCACCTCATTTCTCATATTGTTACATTTCATGTAATCATATCCTAATTACTTATAACCTCGAGTTTGTTCACGTATGATGCTCATTGCACGACATTATTGAAATTGTAACGTAGTTTACCCTTACCTCATGCACTCACCTTTCGGGTTTCTCATTTTCACTTTTTGGACCCTCGTTTCACTTATTGGATTTTTCTTATTTTTCACTCATCGAATTTTACACGAAATTTTAGTGTCCCCGTATGGAAGTCATGGTAAGTACGGTTGTGTGCGATAACTCAGACCCGAGGATGATGGCATAAAAACGATAAAAATGCGAAATCATGATTAAGGGCCTGGTGGATACGCCGCTGATACATCCTATATATAAGTGCCTTTATTATGTTTCTCATTTGTAGCGTTTTTTCAAATCATGAAAGGATTTGACGTTATTATTTTGCTTAAAGTTTTCCTTGCAAATTATCTTACTACAGATAATATTAATTAATAGTTACTTTTTCTTTGATTTTATTTTAATTTCGGGACGAAATTTCCAAAAAGTTGGGGATACTGTGACATTCGTCAATTTCGGGTCTCGGTTATATTCATTTGGTAATCATTTTGTAACATGTCGATTTCTTTGCGTTTTATTTTAATAAGTTATACTTCGTAATGGTGGTTAAACTTGTAAATCCGAACTGTCAAATTATCAAACCATTGTTAATATAACTCTAGCGTATGCGAGGTTTGTCAAATACATTTATTTATAATTTATAAGCTAGGTTAAGTAAACGTTAGGGACTAAAGTGGATTTCTTTAAAGTTATACAAGTTTTAAACCAATTATAACTAAATACCAAACTTGAGGGGCCAAAAACGTAACATTTATAACCTACCTATAAAAGAAACAAACCCTAATCCTAATATCGTTACACCCAGCCGCCTCCTTCTTCTTCCTTTTCATTTTCCGGCGACCCCAGCCGTTTTCCGGCGACGTCCGACCACCCACCTTCGGCCACCACCTCTCACCGCACCACCACTAACCTTTCTTTCCCCTCTGGTACGCAAACCATCACCCGCAGCCACCACCACCACTCTGTTCCCCGTTTTTCCGGCGACCTTCGGCCACCGTGGCCTCACCGGAAAACCAGCCCCGCCACCTCTCTCTCGCCGTCTCTATCTTTCTCCCTCTGTCTCTCTCGCTGTCTCTATCTATCTCTCTCTGTTTCTCTCTCCGTCTCTATCTATCTCTCTCGCTGTCTCTCTCTCTCTCTGCCTCGTCTCTCTCTTTCTCTCTCGTTGTAACTCTCTCTCTGCTCTCTCCCTCTCTACGGCTCTCTCTCTCTCTCTCTCTCTTCTTCTCCTTTCCTCCCTCCCTCTGTTGCGGTTTCCATCTCTGACTACCTCGGGAACATATATTAGGTACAAGTTAATTTGGGTTTTGTTATTATTAATTTTAGTATATCAATCAGTTTGAAATCGTTAATTATCGGTTCAATACTTTGAAATGGGTTGGATGAATATTGGTGTTATTTTGAATTGGGGATAAGATGAACATCGGGTTTGGTTAGCTAAGACGGAATACACCCGAGTTACTAACAACTTAAAAATCGATCTTGGATTTATGTTTAAAAATAAATATATATATATAAATGTTATAATATTATTTTAGGTTTAATTCATATTGTTACTATTATTATTACTATTACTATTAATATTATTAGTATTAGAATTATTATTAATGTTATTGTTATTATAAATATTAAAGTTGTTAATATTATTCTTAAATATCATATTATTGTTATTTATTAAAATTATATTTGATAATTTATTATTATCAATAATATTATTACATTTATCTTGTGAACTCGTTTAGAACTCGAACCGACACCGAGGATGGTATTATTATTTACTATCAATATTATTTGTTATTATTATTATTATTATTATTTTATCAATAACGCTTTAATTAATACGTGGGGTTTTTATTCTTTAACTATTATTATTAGTATCATACTATATTAGTATTATTAATAATAATAATTGAAATTATTATTATCATCGTTATCTTATACATCTATCTATCTATATATATATATATAACATATTTTTTAGATTTATTATTATCATTACTATCATTATCATTAATAACATTATTATAAGCTATATTATAAATTCATGTTATGAAAACCGAACTCTTGATTTAAAACCCGTCTAGTTTTTATTTAATATTGGTTTAGTTATTTAAAAGCCCAAATAAAATAATATTATTTTATTTAAATTACCAATTAAGTATAAGTCCCTAACCATTAACAAATTAACCTATAATCCGATTTACAACCGAACCTTCTCGTCCAATGTTTTCAATATAGTTTCATTATGGTTTCAAGTTCATTAATATATATTACATTATTTATTTTAGCCAAGGTCTTTATCGTTTCAAGTCGGATCTGTTCGTTTACCGTTCGAGCTTCATTTATTTGTCTATTTATTTCTCGGTTCATCAATCGAGGTGAGTACATTTCATCCCTCGTTTTCACTTTTATCTTTTGGGGGTAACATGCATACTTATTCAAAACAAGAATGATTTATTATACACGTTTCTCAAACCACAAACTTTAGGGTATATGATACTTGGAATACTTGCTCTTTTGTGTGTTATATGCCTCATATGCTTTACGTGCGCGAGTGTTTATTTTTATGTCGTTGTTGAGCCTCATTAAGTATGATCATACGCTCCCCTAACTACTTAGCCTTGTGCTAGTAGAATAGGGCCTCATTATCCGAGTATGTCGGTTGTTTACCGGATAGAAAGGATTCTCATTTACATATGTTTTATATGCCAAGATTGATGCTTTTATTTATAGTCTCATATACGTATGTGGATTTCGCTCATATTATATATACTCAAACTATGAAATTGCTCACCAACATACGTGTTGACAAAATATTATTTTATGCATTGTTACAGGTTTGACTTTTATCGACTTGAGGACTTGACGAAAAAACGTTACCAAGACTATTAGGATATTAGTAAAACGAACAATATATTTGTTTACTTGTGTTCAATTTGTTGTATGACCAAGATGTGTTGTTTATTGATTTGTGAAGTAAATGAGTTGATTAAATATTTTCACTATAATAGTGTCTTGTGTATTTGTCCAATCACGTTGCATCCCGGCATGTTCCGCCTTTGGTCGGGGTGTGACATTAGCGGACTCTTACTTAAACACACATAACTTAGGTCTCGGCAAGCTATTATATGTGGCAAACCACAATTAATAGTCCGTGTTGCCCATCAAGATTTTTCCCCAATTTGAGAAACTTATAATTCTCATTTTTAGTGTAACGTGCGTAAATCACTAGTTAACTCGATTTATACATTTCTTTAATTATGTGCTCAATTCAAGTTATTTAAGTTGTAACTGTGAATATTTAATAATACATGTGTAACATTTAGTAACAACAAATGATTAAGAAGGTTTACTTACAGCCAACAGCATCTGAGTTTCTTGTATGTTCATCTTCAACCTCACAACTTCAGAATGCAAAGGCCCTTTGACATCTTTAAACTTCAAATTCTTTAGCCTAAATGTGTTCACCGAATAAGTAACCATATCCTTCCCATGTTCCCACATAGTCTTCTTGGCCTTCCCAACTGGAATAAGATCTTCCAACCCCATATTACCCTCCTCTTTATACCCTCCCCCTTCTCCCCCTCCCATAACCTCCCTCAACTCCTTAAGCAACGACATCGCAGAGGTCCTCTCACAAACCGCGGTGTGCAACCTTATCACCAGGATCCATTTCTGGTCCGGAAGGGTATACAGGTTAGCAAACCATAAGTATAACCCTTGGTTGAACAACGCACGGTTAGCAGCACTGGACCACTCGTTGATATTAAGCTCGTGCTCGACGATTAAATGTAGTGGAGAGAGAGAGGCGTTGGAGGCTTGGCTCGTGAGGGTACGGAGTAGTTGGGAGGTTGTGGCGGGTGTGATGATGTTGAGATGGAGGTTAGGGACTGGCGGGTTGATGATGAAGAAGGTTGAACCGGTGCCGGTGTTTTTGTATAGCATTGAGTTGAGGATTGGGTGGTTGTTTTGGACTCCTTGTAGGGCAGTCTTTAGAAGAGTGATGTTTACAGCTTTGGAGGCTTGCAACGCCAGAACGGTTATCCCTGTGCCACTAGCCACAGCCTTGCACCAATTTTGTTCGGTGCTTCCAAGGTTTCTTGAGTTTGTTCTCGTTTCCATTTTTTTTTCTTACTTCTAGGTATGTCTGTATGTATATATAGAGAGAGTGTGCGTGTGTTAGTGTGAAGAGAGAGTTGTCACAAGGTGGTATGAATGTATGATCAACCTAGTTAACTAAGGTAGTTGTTACTTAAAGAAAAGGATAGTTAATGGAGTCTTTGCAGTTATGGGTATGTTTGGCAATGAGCTTTTAAGAGCTTCAAACTTTAAGCTTTTAAGAAAAAACTCATATTTAGTAAAAAGCTTTGTTTGGTAGAGGTAGCTTCAAGCTTTTAAATTGGTAGAAAAAGCTCCATATTTGAACGCTAGTATTGGTAGCGTTTGAGAAAAAGCTAGCTACAAGCTTTTACATTTGAATTTACAAGTTTAGTACTTGAACTTCTATCAACTTTTGTTAATTTATATAATAGTTACACATTCAACCCTTATTCAAAACTAACTATCCCCACGACTTTTTTAAGGGGCGTAACTTTTTCACACGTTAATAATTTTTTAAACAAATTACATCATAAAAACGAGCATTTTATTCTCTTTAATTTGAGTATGATATTGTTATACTTCTTTAACTTTAAAAAATTAACATACTACATTATCGGTTATGATCGGTAACAAGTTGAGTCAGGTGAGCACGAGTCATGTGTAAGACCAAATTAGGAGTCGAGTCAGATGAACTTGAGTCATGTGTAAGACCAAATTAGGGTCAGAACGAGTCGATACAAAAAGGGTTAAATTAGTTCGGTTCGTGTCGGTACGTTATTGAGTCGAAAAGGGTCAGGTCAGAACATGTTTCAGATTAGAACAGTGCATGTTCAGAGAGGGGTTCATATCAAAATAGGTTGGTTTAAAAAATTATTTTTGAAATTACTGTATATTTCAGCTTTGTTTCTTGATTTTCGCCATCAGTTACACACTTACAGCCTTTCCATGAATTACACGTCTACATTCAGGTTATGCATGCACTGTCATCAAGTGAATCATGTACCGACACTAATTATGCGGTTGATATTAGGTTGTGCGCCCATTCCGCCGCACCACGCGGGCACCTAGCTAGTTTTATTAAAAGCTTCTACTAATCTGCCAAACACCTAAACAAATTTAAAAAGCTACAGCTTCCAGCCTTCAGCTTCCAGCCTTCAGCTTTCAGCTTACAGCTAACAGCCACCAACTAGTTTTGCCAAACATACCCTATGTGTACTTTATGAGAGAGGTTATATAAACACCCCTAGGGTACTAATCAACTTCCTTACGGATTTAATATTACACGGCCGTATATGAGTGTATTATTTGGTGGTATACGTATATAATATATAGCTAGGATTCGTTCTGAAATTGTATACTATCGTATAGGGTTTTTATACGCCGACATAGACAGGCAATGCGATGGTATACGGTTTGTGTCATACAGATTTTTAAAATGATATACGCACACATATTGTATGACTGATGGATCGGTTTGATCTAACATCTTATGAGAGATTAGGGGTGCTCCTATAGCACAATCCTATTTATTTGTTTTGTTGTATAACAATTTTATAGGATATATGTAAATTTATGATAGTCTTTGATATTAATCGCCTAAAGTGTCTCATGAATTGGAATAGAAAGAAAGTGTTTCGATTACAACTTAGGTATATTAAACAATATTGTTATGAAATGAGTTTGTTATTAATGATCAAATAACAATATTGTTGCATTTGGGACTTGTTCCATGAGATCATTGTGATTGTATGATAGCTTTGAAGTTGTGACCTAACGGTTCTTTATTCATATGATATTCATGATTTTTTTTCTTTAACTTTCCTCTTGATTAAAAACTTATTATAATTGTTTGATAGACATCTGATTCAAAAGGCTACAAGAATTATAATAAAAACCGAATTGTTAGAACGCTAAAGACAGTTTGCATAAATCTTAAAACACAAATTCCATCATCTTGATTGTGACCTTAAATGTGCTTCCCTATATTTCTTTATTTCTAAGTTTCTTTTGAATTATAAAGCATGTGAACAGTGGATTTCATTAATTTACGCGTTTATTTAGATGCCTAATCACTATTTGTTTGTTAATTGTGTATTTGTGCTTCCCATGTTGATCTCATATTCAGTTTTACTCTTACATTGTACGGAAAGGGTGAACCTTGTAGCACCTGTAAGGTCATGGGTTAAAGTCGTGGAAACACCCTCTTGCACTAATGCAGGACAAGGATGCTTACAGCATGTCCAAGTCGGCCAGACACCCCTGACCTATGCATGCGATAGCTTCGTGCACTGGCATTGTATTTTATTACTGCCTTTGGGAATTAATCATGGAACGGGATTAAAAGATATCGAAAACTAAAGAATGCATTGTTATACTGTACCATACAACACAACAAACACATCCATATTCCACATCACCCAATTTTGACTATCCTTGACCTTGACTCTAACTTTGACTATTATTGACTTTGACTAAGCCAGACCAACAAGCTTCTCACTAACCTCCCACAGCTTCCGAGCTTTCTCCGCATCACTCGCTTCCTGCGAAAGCTGGTTTTCAAACGAAGCCGAGTTTTTATTCCAGCTCCAGTACACACCCGACTTCGTTAGGCTCGAATCCGTTACAACCTGAAACCAATTAAATTCAATATTAATATAATATCATCAGCATTGATCAATTGTACCTCATGCTTAAAACTTGTACTTTAACCATTATAACATACCTGAGCTAGTCGGTTTCCCGCTTCCTCCTCCGACACATACCCTTTCGTGATGTATTATTGGAAAGGTGGGAACAGAATCCGAAACAACGGAATATGTTCCCTGAAAAGCCCGGTTGTGGCAATGCAACCGGGGTACAGGGACGAAAAGGTAATTCCAGTTTCCTCATGGTACCGTCTATGGAACTCTTGCATTGTTAGCATATTGCATACTTTGCTGTCTTTGTAGGCCTTAGCACCATCAAACTCGCCTCCATCAATCATGGCTGAACTGTTGAGCCCGTTCAGACTCCCAGCTAACCCTCTTAGGTCCCCCAAGTTAGCCTTTGGTGGCACGTTTCCAGCCAATGTGTTTGTGTTTCCTATAAAAAGTCCACAACAAAAAAGTATGAGCAACTTAAAAATGAGTAACTGTACTTGAAGCAACTAGGCTTAGAAAAGCGAACAAAAAAATGACCCAACTTAAAAATGAGGAACTTCCACTACGTTTGGAGTTACAGGACTCATAAGTAACGAAATGTCTAAACGGGCCAAATAGTAACTCAAGGTCCTAGTTTCATCACCCAGGCTCCGGTTTTTTGATAGTTTTAATATATATCCTTTTCACAAAAACTCGTAAATGTTTAGGCTTTAGCACGAGTAACTTGAGCATTTATTTATCTGGTTAATTTGATTCTTTTCATGGGTGGGTACGGGTCAGTTTTGAGCTCAAACCAAACCAAACACCAAAAATTCAGTTTCTTAGTTTTTAAAACCGCTCATTTCGGTTTTTTCAGTTTTCAATTTGATTTCGTTCAGTTTCAGTTTATCCATTTTATCATTTGGGCTGTCAATTTTGGGGCGAAAAAAATCTAACCTGATATAAAGAATTTGGGTCTACAATTTTGGGTAAGAATCTTAATATTAGTTGGTGATTAATTGATTATTATACATTTGAGCCAAAATAGTTGGGTTACATTCGGTTTTTTTGGTTTTCTGTATGGGTTCGGTTCAGTTCGGTTTCGGTTTTTCAAGTTTAGCATTTGGGGTTAAAAATTTTTGGGCCAGAAAAAAAGTTGACCCAAATAGTGAATTTGGGCCAAAATCTTTTTGTAAGTTCATAGTTCATGGTTAATTGATTATATATAATTTGGGCCAAAATATTTGTGCTACACAATTTATAAATTTCTATTTAGCATTAATATTAACAAAGAAAATCCCCAAATTTGCTTCTGTATGGTTTTTCGGTTTTTAATTAAACTATTTATCAAAGTCTTATAAATAATGTTCCTTGTTACCTGTTATGGAGCCAACAATGATGAGTCGTTTTTGCGGGTAATCCGACTTCTTAAGGTCATCAAGCAACAACCTCGAGAGCAAAAAGTGACCAAGATGGTTAGTCCCGACACTAAGTTCAAAACCTTCAGCGGTGTAAGTTGGCTCTTTCGCGGTAGGCAAATAAACCGCAGCATTATTCACAAGCGCATCCAGGGGACGACCAGACCGTCTAAACGTGTCCACAAATTGTCTAACACTGTCGAGAGACGAAAGATCAAGGTGCATAACAGTGTAGTTTTCTTTACTAATTCCAACCGATTTAGCTGCCTTTTCGGCTTTCAAAAAGTTTCTACAAGCCATTATTATGTGCCATTTGCCCGTGTCGGCTAAAGCCTTTGCTGTGGCTAGACCCAAACCCGATGAGGCTCCAGTAATGATCACATTTCCCTTACGAAGTGTCTTCTTTCCGTCTGGTGTGGCTTGGTTGACCGATGGGGCTGCGGTTGCTGTTTGTGCACGAATTGATACCAATAATGGCTTCCTTTTTAGCTCCTGCAATTAATAAATTCAACAATAACCGAGGATGATAATTAGGCATGTAAATGAACAGAACAAACGTGACGGGAGTACATTAATTTTTGCTTGTTTAACTTTTTCCGAACAAACAATTGGACATGAACAAGTAAACGAACGGGGTTTTGTTGTTTGTTCGTTCGCTAAGAAAATTAATGTTTGTGTTTGTGCTTGTGTTTGTTTTTGTTAATGTTTGTCCGTTAACATTATAAACAAAGTATATCACAAATACAAACGAACATAATTGACGAACTTCAGTTAAAAATAAAATGAACATCTATCTGTTGGGCTTAAATATTTAATAAATCATTAACTGGTGATCTTTTGTTATTTTAATCTAATAATACTAGACAAAATTGTAAGTGATCTATAGAATGCTAATGAATAATTCTCGAATGAACTTAAACAAACGTAAACTAATGAACATAGATGAATGTAAACGAGTTAGCTTAAACGAACAATATCGAAGAAATACAAACAAACATAAATGATTGAACGAGACATGCATGTATGTTGGGTTGTTTAACTAAATTAACAAAAAAAAGTGCTCGTGTTTGTTCATGTATTACATAAACACACATAAACAAACTTCCTGTCGAACGTTTTTTTTTTGTTTTGGTTTTTTCGGTTTCTGTCCCAACTCGAACAAAAGTTATATTAATGATAAAATCATATTTTTAGAAAAAAGAAAAAAAAAAACGTTTCGACACTATACCCATTCCGACCTGAACCCATTTGGACCCAAACCCGGACCCGTTCCGACCCAACCCACAACAACCTTTTTTTCTAATTCGATCCGTTTTGACACTGAAGAGGTAGGTCCCAGCAGAGCCCAGTTGGACCCGCAGACTCACCTCAAAGAGGGACGTCTGTGCAGTTGAACCCGCAAGACTCACCTTCAACAGGGACGTCTGCGCAAAGGCTAAACTCGCAACCCCTTGAAGAGGGACGTCTGCGCAGAAACCAACTGGGCCCGCAGGACCCACCATACTCAGAGACGTGACGTCCTTACGCGCAGTACGCAAGTTGTTCCCGCAGGAAAAGCCTCCCAATGGTGAAGTACTCCGCCTGTTCCCGCAGCTGCGGATACAAGCCATCAGGGAAGGCTACCTGCGCAGCAAGGCTACACGCACAAGGCACTTAACTCTTAAATAATTCAGTAATGTCACCTGAAGGAGTGAGCAAGCCGGGAACACTCCCGCACAAAGCCGGGAAAACTCCTGCCCAAATAAGCCAGTCCGTACGATACTGTAGGATCTTTTGTACTGTACCTGACGAGGTATGGACAAAAGATCTGACCAAAGATACGACAGCTCACTGACAACAGTATGACGAGCAGCACGCTCTTGTACTGTATGTCACTATTAGCCGCTGCCTACTCACCAACCTGTCGGAGGACGTGCATAGCCTGCAGTTGGTGGAACAGGAATAGTACACAGCCGGCCTGGTCACTATCAGCCGCTGCCTACCCACCAACCACCAGCATGGCATGTGCGTAGCCCACAGTTGGCAGAACAAGAACACTATTCAGCCGGCTGTACCTGCTTGGAAACCTACCTTCGGCTATAAATACTCCAACACCTTGGAATGGTATCATCTTATCTCATATCTCATATCTTGATATATTACCTGATATCTGCTCTAGTCATTCTCTTAATATACTCTTATATTCAAGAGCAATCTAGTCTGATTCTCACGCCGGAGGGTGGTCACAAGGAGGTACCCCCCCTTCTCAGTGACGAGCTCACGGTGTCTGTTTTGCAGGTTATCAGAAGAACCATCTTTGCCGGACCTAACCCTCGTGGGAAACATCTATTTAACCCCCAGATTATCCGTAATCTGCCCGGGGTCGATTAGTGTTTCTTCATTGGCGCCATCCGTGCATAAAAGCTAGAACTAATTTATTCAGTTTTTTCTAACTTCTGGAAAGATGGTTAAGGTTACTCCGTTGCCAAAGCCAGCGAATGACCAAGAAACCCCGGTAACCACAACCCCAGCTACTGAGGGGAACACCGGCGAATACACACATTTTACGAACACTACCCCGGTTACCCGAGCCGGAGCAAGTGCAGTAAATTTTACGAACACTACCCCGGGTACCCGAGCCGGGGCAAGTGCAGTAAACAATCCTCCCCTGGGATTCATTGATACCCAGGTGGAAAGACAACAGACGAGGCCCCCCCGCCAAACACTTGAACAAGTCAAAGCGTGGGCGGAAAAACGTCAAAGGGAATTCCAAGCTGAGTTGAATGAACGCTTGCGTTCACTCCAACAGGCTGACGAATTCGGAAGCACTCAATAGCTCAACATGAGCAATGAGTGCGAGTACTGGGACGATGATTCGGAGGAATCCGACACCGACGCAAACCCTCGCCATAGGGCGAAAGGGAAGCGTAAGGAAACGGACTTCCAACCGAGAAGGAATTTTGGAGAAACCTTCAAACCAAAAAACGCGGGTGGAAACCCACGTGACTTCTCTAAAACCTTCAGACCAACCGCTGCAAATGCGGGAACCTCCAAGTTTGCAAGGGACATTGCGGAAGCAATCGCCCCAAGAAGTGCCAAACAGATGTCAAACATCGGCACCTATGATGGTATATCTGACCCGGACGATCATTTGAACAGATTCATAGTGGGGGCAACCGTCAGCAACTGGACGGAACCCACGTGGTGTTATATGTTCCAGATGACGCTGATTGGAGCAGCCAGAGCGTGGTTCGACCGTCTACCGGTCCACCACATCTACGATTGGGCAGACTTCCAACAGAAGTTTAGCCAACACTTCAGCCAACAAAGAAAGTATACCGAGGAGAAATGGACAATCCTCAATTGCATTCGAGAGGAAGATGAATCTTTGTAGACTTCATCACTCGTTTCAACTCAAAGAAGCTAAGTCTGGGTAATATTAGCGAAGATTTTGTTCGCGCTGCTTTCATCCAGGGCACAAAAGACCCAGAGCTCATCCGCACCTTAACGGGTAAAGATGGCATGCCATCCACATGGGATGCCATCATGACAGCAGCTAAACGCTTCGCGGAAACGGAAAAGCAACTGGGTAGAGATCTTCCCCAAAGCACAAACCTCTACACCCAGAAAACAAGAGAAAACAATGTCCTTACCGCCCGACTAAACAAAAAGAGGAAGCAAGGCATTTGGCAGTCAAGGGTAAACTTTGACACCTCATCCAGCTCGCACCCTCGGTTAGGCGGAAAGGATAACATGCCGTCGTCAAACCGGAACTCCAGATGGACGCCACTCACCAAAAGCGTCACCGAGATATTCGACGCCGAGAGACTCCCATGGCCAAAGGCTCCAATAATCCGAGAGCGTCACAACGCTGATCAGAGCAAATTCTGTGACTTCCACAGGACAAGAGGCCACAACACTGAGGAATGCGTAGACTTGAAGGACATCGTCGAAGCATTTGTCAGAGATGGGACGCTCACGCACCTCGTGGCGTAATGAACGCTGAGCAGGCTAATGCGTGTAGAACCCCAGTTGGGGAAAACACGAATAAAACTGCAGCTTCAATGTCGGAGACTACATACTGCGTAAACAACGAGATTCCGAACCAAGTGCATATCGGCTCGAAAGGCTCGATGACACTCCCAAGAGCATGGAAGGGAGCTCAATTACACAGTCTGCATGTAAATCAATTCCAAACTTGTAAAAGAAAAGGCCCAGAGCCACTTCTAATGGAAATGATTCTCCTTATCACATTGACGCTGATGGTCTTACATTTATACTTAATGAACTTTCCACACTGACATGCCGGTCTTCACCGCATACATAAGTGGGAAAACAAGTCGTTGCATGTGGAAGGCGGCAAAACCCGCATAAACACAAAAAACGGCAAACCTTCACGCAGGTCAGTCATAGGTAAAGTTTGATCATCCTACTAAATGAAAGTGCCGGTCCTAACCGCACAAATCATGATTGAGGACACCGAACTAACCTATTGACAACCGCGCGTCGAACGGTTAATTTATTCAAAACACTGATGCCGGTTTTCACCGCATAAATAAGTGTGAAGAAATCGTTGCGTGTGGAAGGCGGCAAAACCCGCATAAACACAAAAAACGGCAAACCTTCACGCAGGTCAGTCAGGTGAAGTTAGGTCATCCCACTAAATGAAAGTGCCGGGCCTAACCGCACAAATCATGATAGAGGAAACTGAACTTTAACCTATTGACAACCGCGCATCGAACGGTTAACTTAGAACACTTAGAAAATATCTCCAAGTAAAAAATGAGGAAAACCTCCACGCAAGTCAGATATAGGTAAAGTTTAGCCATCCTACTAAGTGCAAGTGACGGTCTTACCCGCACAATCACGAAAGAGGAAGCAAAACTTTAACCTATTATCTGCCACGTTGATAGGTTAACTTATTCAAAGTACTTAAGAAATTGCTAAGTTAAACTACAGTATGCACAAGCGAATCATACATTGTTTATGCGACAAAACAAGTGCCAAATTAAATTATAATATGCATGAGCAAGTCGTACAACGTTTATAAAGCAAGAGTGACGGTCCTACCCGCACAAAAGATTTACATTCCATATAAATTCAAGTATTACAAGAATGGCCGGGTATCTACCCGCCTACAAGAGTGTAAATCTATACAAAAAACTATCCTAACAGTGGGAAGGGATCTAAAGGTTCAAGCTTCAGGACCCCTCCCTCCAAACCCACTTGTACCCGCACCATCAGTTGGCTGTGGCGGTTCAAGGAAGGTCTTGAGAATGGTTAACCCATCATCAGCAGCAGCAACTTCGTTCACCTTCTCCACCACTGGATGCGGGAAGGCAGCATACTGGTTCACTGCTTGGTCATAAGCAGCTTCAGTATCTACATCATATAATGGGAAGTTGGAAGGCGGGATGCCCTTCTCAACGAACCCTAGACCAAGCAGGAAGCCAGCCTTTTCCCCATCCTCATGAGAAGCGTTGAGGGCTGCGCTCATGGCATCGTCATATGATGTGTCCGTGAAGACCCGATGCACAACCTACAAAACAAAAATACAAGTATCAAAACCTTTTCTAAGTATAAAGAAAAGCGTGAAGACATTATGAAGCTAAGCTTACCTGCGACAACGCTTCTCGTAGAAGCCATTCCTTGGTAACCAGAGCCTCCTGGATGGCAGCTTGAGCTTGGTTACGGGCGCGTTCGGCTTCACTTTTGTTAAGGTTGGCAAGCAACACTTCTTTAGCCGCAGTCTCTTCGACGCCCTTTAGCTTACGCTCAGTATGGTCAAGCACGCCCCTCTGGTCCAAGATCTCTTGGAGCTTCTTGGCGTCTTCCATGGCCAAGGCATCATGAGCTTGCTGGAGCCTCTCTAATTTGGCTTTAAGCTCCTCATTCTCGGTGCGTAGAGGCTCAGCAACAGCTTCAGCCCTGGTGGCCCTCTCAGTTACGTTCCGAGCGGTTTCCTTAGCTAACCGAAGCTGTTCGTTAACAGCTTGGGCAGCCTTGGAACGGGCCTCGAGACGGGCCTGAACTTCAACTTCAAGGGCCTTGAAGGCCTTCTCCTTCTCCGCAGCAACGGCGGAGAGCCTCCTGTTCTCCTCCCGGACAGCCCGCGCTTGAGCTACTTCTTGGATTCGAGCTGCTTTTAACTTGTCGTTTTCACGACAAAGCAACTCGACGCGCGGCTGCATCCGGGCTAGGAGAATCTGGAGCTCATTTGTCAACCTACCCTCCTGGTAGCTTGACATTGCTTCCCCCAGCGCCCCCCTTGGAGCGGCGTGGCGCGCCCATTAGACGCATTCTACACACGTCCGAAGGGTTGTTCCTCGGCGGATGTTCCATCGTGGAACATACACTTCATTGGAATCCGACACTGCAAAAGCAAAAAGCAGTTAGGAAAAGATGATAAAAAAAATATATATATAAAATAAAATAATAAAAAGGCCAAAATAACCCTACGCACCTGTAGGGTCGACGACAGGCCTGTAGCCGCCAAACCCATCACCCGAACCTAACGGATATCCATCCAAGAGGTCAGGCAGATGGGAAGGAGGCAGAGATTGGCTTGACGCCCCAACCCCGGACATACCTGAAGGACCGGCCGTACTCGCCGGCGCCGGAGGAGGCATAGCGGAGGCCGCCTTGGTAGAAACCAGCGGAGGTGAACTCACCGGAGGTGAACTCACAACCGCGGCCGCAGCTGTGGAAGAATCCACAGAAACACTCACCGCCGGCTCAGTGAAAGAATCAGTAAATATGGCACTGACAGCCGGCGGGGACGTCGTCACAGTTGGAACAGTTGGCTCAACCGGGTGAGCAACTGAACCAACAACTGAAGCAGGCGCAGTCGCCTGGGTCATCGCCTCAGGTAGGTTGGCCAAGCCTACCGTCATGGGTCCGGAGGTGCTCCTCCCCGCTCCACCCTGGAATGCGGTAGCATCCACGCCTGCACAAAGAAGATATATAAGTATAATGGCGGAAAGCTATGCAGTTAAAGTAAAGGAAGATTATACTTACGGGTTTTCTTGAGCCTAAAGGTTCTGACAGGCGGGGACGAACCCGATGGAGCCGGCCTCTTCACGCCGCTCACCGTCGTCACACTGGGCTGCCCGGAGGTGACAGCCGTCTCAACCTCCGGAACAGTGGTCTCACTACTACCAGGGTTCCCCGCCGCCTCCTCGCTCTGGGTTTTCGAGTCAGACCGGACAACCGGATCGGCGGTGGAGGCAACCTTTGCCTTGCCCTTCGCTCCAGTAGCCTTCTTTTTCCGCACCAACAAAGGACCATCTGCGGATTCCTCGTCAGAAGATGACAAGATTAGAGGAATTCCAGCAGAGGTTTGATCATGGAGAGGGCGGGGGTTAAAGAGTTCCTTACCTGGCCGCGTGGCACTCAAAATTTCGTGGCCCGGCGGGTAGACCTCCACAAACCGATCCACCGTTTGCTCCAAGATGGGCAACTCGTTCTCATCAAGAGCACGAGTACCCATCCGAGCGGGACCATCACTCTCCCGCGGCTGCAGGAGATACTGCAAGTCGTTTCCCTCTGTAAACAAAAAGAAAAAACGGTTAGAACAAAAACCCTAAATTAACGGATAATATGAAGCATACCGTAAGGGACAGAGTTCAACCCGTATTCAAGGACGATGGGAATCTGTGACGCCTCCTTCCACACCCGGCTCATCCCGAGCATCACCATCCCGGACTCGGCAAAGCGGTAAACCGGAGACTGGATCCGGGAAACCTTGAAGAACCATTCCGCCTCCTGGTAGTTGGAGGCGTGAAGGTTCGGGAGAGCTCTCCCGTTCTTGAACGTCATCGCTATGGGGACGATGCGAGCGGATATATAGAAGAACTCCCGCTTCCAAGATCGAAGACTGCGCTCGGTAGCGCAGATCTTCAAACCCTTGATCCGATTGACCAAGGTATACCACCCTTGGATGCACCTCCAGGAATAGAAGGTCATCAGGCGGTCAACAGGGGCCTCCACACCCACTCGAAATGGCGGATCTTGGCGATCGCCATTGGGTGTACCTCAGGCAGATGCACACCGTGTCTCTCCAGAACATGGTATACAAACTTCGTCAATGGGAACCTGAGATTCCCATAGACGAAGAATGCAGCGTACACCCCTATCTTGCCCTTGGGGGCATCGTACACCATCTGATGAGGTGCAGGAAACTCAGGCTCGAAAGGCTCGAGCATGAACTTCCTGACGACGTACTGATAGAGGTCGGCCGGAAGAGCACACTGGCACTCGCCAGCAGTACTCTTGTCATCCTTGTCCGACGTGGACGACAGATTCTCGGCGTACAAGTCAGACTCCTCGACGATAGCTTCTGGATCATGAGTAGACGACATGTTTGGAGGTAAAGAATGATTTCAGGAGAATGCTCGACAGAGAATATTCGCCGGAAATCGCTTAGAAGGAGAAGAGAGAAGTGAAAGTGTGGATTACAAAGGACCCTCTCCCCCTTTATATACTCATCGCAATGAATGCGATGAATTTAATACGGAGGAGAGAGAAAAGAGCTGGTGCAATGAAACTATGACAAGTGGAAAAAGCAAGCTGGCAACAGCTGTTGACGGAACGCGCGCCGTAAAATCCACACCCACGCGCCCAAAAAATCGCGCCCACGCGCCTGAAAAAGCGTCTGGAATGACCATGTACTGTCACGTCGCCATAACTTCCTGCACATCCTGACACTGTCAGAAGAAACCGTCGAACGACGTTTCAACAGTTTGGACTGTTCTTATCCTTTCACCAACTCTTCGAATTTCAAAAAGATTCAAAAAGATTCAAAAGTAAGCGGGACTATACCCCTTACCTTGGCAACCAAGTAACTATAAGACAGGTGTGGGTACAGTGTTAAGGCAAAACCCTTCACATACTTAGCACCTGCAGGGAATTGAAGCCAAGAATACCTCGGCGACCAAGTAACTATAAGACGGGTGCGGGTACAGTGTCAAGGCAAAACCCTTCACATACTTAGCACCCGCAGGAAATTGTAGCCAGGAATACCTTGGAAGTAAAGTAACTATAAGACGAGTGCGGGTACAGTGTCAAGGCGAAACCCTTCACATACCTAGCACTCCGCAGGGAATTGAAACCAAGAAGGATCTTCTGGGCCATGCTTGCGGAAACAGGAATAACATCCCCGCATAGCGGGAACGTCGAGAACTAGATTGTTTGAAGCTCCAAGATGGAATTGGTTGTTTTAACATAATTGATCACTATGTTCAAAACTACCAAAAACTCATGGAGAATCTACACAAGTGGGACTCAACGCTCCTGACTTGCGAGGAGGTTACAGACCTACCCGCATCATACCCAAAGATCAAGCAGGAAAGTCGGGAATTTCTGCATGTGACATTAGGACTTCCGCGGGAAGAATCCCCATGGAAAACCTTAAAACTAAACCCTTTTCAAAACCCTTTGCTTAAGTCCAAAAGTTCACCTCATTAACAATTCATGAGAAGAACACTGGACTGGGGGGACTTGAAGAGGTAGATCCCAGCAGAGCCCAGTTGGACCCGCAGACTCACCTCAAAGAGGGACGTCTGCGCAGTTGAACCCGCAAGACTCACCTTCAACAGGGACGTCTGCGCAAAGGCTAAACTCGCAACCCCTTGAAGAGGGACGTCTGCACAGAAACCAACTGGGCCCGCAGGACCCACCATGCTCAGAGACGTGACGTCCTTACGCGCAGTACGCAAGCTGTTCCCGCAGGAAAAGCCTCCCAATGGTGAAGTACTCCGCCTGTTCCCGCAGCTGCGGATACAAGCCATCAGGGAAGGCTACCTGCGCAGCAAGGCTACACGCACAAGGCACTTAACTCTTAAATAATTCAGTAATGTCACCTGAAGGAGTGAGCAAGCCGGGAACACTCCCGCACAAAGCCGGGAAAACTCCCGCCCAAATAAGCCAGTCCATACGATACTGGAGGATCTTTTGTACTGTACCTGACGAGGTATGGACAAAAGATCTGACCAAAGATACGACAGCTCACTGACAACAGTATGACGAGCAGCACGCTCTTGTACTGTATGTCACTATTAGCCGCTGCCTACTCACCAACCTGTCGGAGGACGTGCATAGCCTGCAGTTGGTGGAACAGGAATAGTACACAGCCGGCCTGGTCACTATCAGCCGCTGCCTACCCACCAACCACCAGCATGGCATGTGCGTAGCCCACAGTTGGCAGAACATGAACACTATTCAGCCGGCTGTACCTGCTTGGAAACCTACCTTCGGCTATAAATACTCCAACACCTTGGAATGGTATCATCTTATATCATATCTCATATCTTGATATATTACCTGATATCTGCTCTAGTCATTCTCTTAATATACTCTTATATTCAAGAGCAATCTAGTCTGATTCTCACGCCGGAGGGTGGTCACAAGGAGGTACCCCCCCCCCTCTCAGTGACGATCTCACGGTGTCTGTTTTGCAGGTTATCAGAAGAACCATCTTTGCCGGACCTAACCCTCGTGGGAAACATCTATTTAACCCCCAGATTATCCGTAATCTGCCCGGGGTCGATTAGTGTTTCTTCAGACACAAAACCCATTCTGATCCGAACCCGTTTGGAGCCGAATCCGTTCCAACCCAGACCCTTTCCGACCCGACCCAAAACAACCCTTTTCTCTAATTTGACTCGTTGTGACCCTAACCCATTCCGACCCTAACCCGTTCTGACCCGACCCGTTTGTCAGTCCTATTTTACAGTTAATAATTGACATGCAATTAACTAACTAGTAATTACAACTTCAGTGATCCTCAAATTCTATAAAATAGTGTTCCAATTCAAATTTCAACCCATTACACACACAGAATTGCATGCATTTCTTCAAAATTGAGATTAAATCAGAGATAAAAAGATTACCTTTGTTCCGATTAAAAGAGGGCTGAAATCAGATTTCACATTTTTAGAAACAAAAGCTCCATTCCCCTGTTTCACCATTACAAATCAACAAATAAATAAATAAATAAAAATAATAATTGAATGAAATATAGGAGTATAAATTGAACCTCTTTGTGAACAGAGATTGCACAAGGAAGAAGAGAAGCTTGAAGAGCCATGTGGTACTGTAAATGTACTGATGTTAGTTTAAGTGTAAGATAAAGATACAATCTGGTTTGGGTTGATACTATGTAATGTGTGTCTTGTATTGTTGGTCGAGGATGATAAGGTTGTTTTAGTAATGAGGTTTAATAGGTAGGACTGCCATGGTGGCATTGTACTGGCCAATCACAGGTTGTTATTTGGATTTCTTGATAATTTTTTATAATTGTTAAATAATAATAATAAGATATTAAATAAGAAACCTTTTGAATGAACTAGAAGCATCAAGAATCTTTTAAAACGTTTTCAGTTTATATTCGAATAAACATATGCAACTGTCCTACATCAATAAAATGTTTGAATGTTAAAGTTTGAGATGGTAAATTACTTTACCCTATGAGGCATAACTTGGGTAGGTGTTACTATTCTTATTAGACAGTGTTGTAAAAATCGTTAGTTGCTATTTGGACGCTGAGATGGGAACTAGCGATTAATCGAGATTAATCGGGATTAATCGGATCAGACTTTAATGTATAATTTTAAGTTTTATATATACACACACGCACATTTTTATATGTAAGTTTCAGTTTTATACATACACAAACATATTTTTGCCGGAAATTGGCTAGAATCTCGCCGTAAACCGCTGTTTTTTTGCTGGAATCTCACTAAAATCCGATGATTTTGCCAAATTCTCACCGGAAACCGCTGATTTTTGCCAGAATCTCGTCAGAAACCGCCTATTTTGGCCGGATTTGACCATTGATAGATTAATTGGCCGATGAGCCAAAAATTAATCAGTGAAGTGGGGACTAGTGATTAATCGGGGATTAAACGGCGCATAGTCGGGATTTTTGCAGCACTGCTAATAGATATAAATAAGAACTTTGGTGTCGCAAGTGTATTAGCCGTGAATTTTGTTTTTTTTGTATATTTAGTTCATTTATCATAACGAATGTAATGGAAATCGATTAAATGTTAATTTTTTTTGTTCTGTTACCATAATGAAGCTGACGGAAACCAATCGAACTCGCGTATACTCGTCGCCTCAACGCCCGTGACCGATAATACTCAGGTCTTACCAATGCGCGTAATCGAAACAAACGTAGTCAAAATCGACCAAATTCGTGTCGAGTAACCACCTCAATGCCCAGGATAGACAACTCTTGGATTTTACCACCGCCTATATTTACCGACCAAATACACATCATTTTAAATATTTTGCTTTTTTATATTTCAATATATTTATATGCTATTGAAGACGAATTAATTTTTGTGTTTTAAGACTCAAATTTTACCAACAATTAGTATACCGATCGAATTCACAATGACTCACCGTCGTACATTCGGGCTTTACTAACACCCAGGTTTCAACGATGGGATTTTACCAGCTGCCACGGCGCAACGCGCTGGGTAATGACTTGCGTGTCATAAATGTTATATTTTGGTGTGCGTGTCATAATGACATGCCTGTCATAAATGTTATATTTGGTGTGTATGTCAAAATGACTCGCGTGTCATAAATGTTATATATCGGTGTACGTGACAAAATGACCCGCGTGTCATAAATCAGTACGCATGCCAAAATGATTCACATATTGGATATATATTTTGAAGTTTGAGAACTCAATATTTATCGGAATGGTGTGTTTACCATCTAATACGATAATCCTTTATTGGAATGCATCTATGGATCATATCATACACTTATATTATTTAAACGCAATAAGACAAAGTGTAGGAAACGCTTAACATATTATCAAAAGATGATTGCTCAATACAACGGATGATTGTTAATAAACAAGGATATAAAAACTTGAATAACATCTAAACCAAACAACCTCATGAAGAGGGAGGATTTCGAACGTCGTTATCTACGTTGGGGTTAATCGGGTATTCAGTTTCATTATCATGATCAATGTTAAAGTAATCCCGAAGTCGATCTACTCCATCGTCTTGAGCAGCAAGCTATTCAATAGCATCTTGGATTAAGAAGGATAAGTTGTCAAAAGCTTTAAGCTTGGTATCATAAATACCAATTGTATCTTAACCATACAGTTCAAACTCCTCCACGGGGCGTTTTTTCTCAGAAAACTTTAGTCCTTCTTCAAATCCGGCCTGACGACCATCTTGAGAAGAAGCATGGAGAAGCTCTGCAACACAATCTCCGAGTTCAGATCCATCACGAATGTGTTCAACAACCCGTGGCAGGTTAAGGAATAAGATAGGGTTTTACGTAAAAGAATAAAGTAAAGAAAGAATATGGTAATCCCTGAGACATCAACCAGTTCTTATTGGTTGTAGCTTGATCGGAAATCGACTTTTGCTCCGCACATTGACCAACAAGTTGAGCATTCTTTTCAACAAGCTCGGTGAGGCGTTGATATTTCTTGATAGCCTCCGCATTTAGGAGTTTGATTTCTTCCTCATATGACGTTTGAAGATCACCCTGCACAGTCACTTGTTTTTCTAGAACAGCTTTAGGCTCCTCAACTTGGGCTAACTCATTTTCCTTGGCTCGGTTTTTTCTTGAAAAGTTTCTAATACTGCATTATGATATTTGCAAGCTTCTTCCCAAGCCTTAGCAGTAGTAGCTTGGCTCGCTTTCTCCCATCAAGGGATTTTTCAGCATCTTTCAATTTCCAGTTAGCAATATTTGCGATAGTAATAATATATATATAAATAATATAGATTTGTCAACACGAGGTTAAGTGAGAAAGTCAAAAATTTTGAGATAGTAATAATATATAAATAAAACAGCAAAACTGATATTGTGGGTATAAATCAATCAAAACATGAGCAAATAAAGGGTGTTAGTTGACCATGTCTTACGGACACGGGCTATGGCTACTATGACAAAATATATGTGAATAAGGGTGTCGGTTGATCATGCCTCACGAACACGGACTATGGCTACTATGGCACTCGTATGATCATACTATAATGTGATTATGATGGATCTCTCCGAATGCGATAAAATAAAACAAATAAACAAGTAGCAATTAGTCATTCAATTGATAAACACACAATGTACACAGTTTGCTAGAACGTATATAATATAATATGTAAATACTACTAGGTATGCATACATCCCAAACGCTTAAAATCAGTAAAATGTGGGGAATGACTTCTCACCTTGATGATTAAGCGAGTAAACCGAGAGAAATAATAAACGAGCAAAGTTAACGCGATGAGTGATCTGATCCAAACGATCAGAGACTTATAAAAAAATAAAATAGAGTCAAAACGATAACATTTACGCTGGAATCAATCCAAAGGGATGTATAGAACTCCGGTTATGAGATTTTCAGTAAATAAGCGAGCTGATACTGATCAGAATCCGAACAGAGAGTCGGAAGCCGGGTTTTAGTCAGTACACTCAAAATCTCAAAATAAACATAAAATTATTTTGACCCGAAAGATAAATTTGACCAGAAGATAGAGAAATCGAATAGTCAAAGATTTTGACTATTTTGCCCTAAAACGAACCGAGATCAAATTGACCACCGATACTCCGTCAATCCTAGAAATTGATTGAGGTATTTTTTTATGTGACTGAAAATAAATGAAATCACATAAGACAACTTACACGGAAGATGAACTGAACAATGAGAAAACACGAGTCAGAAGGTCTTGAAGCACCAAAGCCAACCGAAGATTAAAGATCTTGAAAGAATTCATCAAAGGAAACACCAAGTCACGAAATTGGTGATGGTGGCTGATGTTTGTAGATGTATTTAGCATTTTGGTGACTAGGGTTTTATAAAAAACAGTTTAAATTTGTTTATTAATAGTATAATAAGTAAACAGACTCGTTTAGGAAATAAATCGAGCAAAAAATGACTAAATCGAGCCTTTTAACAATCAAAATTCATTTTTAATATTATAGGTCTGAATATGGACATGTTATAATACCATAAGACTTATCTTGGGGCTTAAGTTTTGTTAATTAGGTCAGTTTTGGGAGGATTTCGCATTAACAAACGAATAAACAAGTAAAATGAAACTAATCTGCTGCATGTACTTCCCCGCGCTACGCGGACTCAAAAAGAAAGGACTCCTCGCGTGACGCGGCGTGGATGATTTTCAACATAGTTTCAAAGTTGACAAGTTTGGTACATGAAGTTTATAAAATACCATTTTTAGCCTTTTTAAGCAATTTTAAGAGTTTTTAAGGGATGTTTGAAGAGTGTGAAAGTTATGAAAATATGAAATAAGTTAAAACAAGTTAAATACTAATAAATACAAATTTTTATTAATACAAAAAAATCGAAATATATTTCCGAGTTGGATAAACGAATACGAATTCAAATACGAAAACAAAATCTGAGATGTTACACTATGTTTTTCGGTTTCATGTAGTAAAATAGAAAACAATAACCTTTTGATTTTGTTTTTGTTTCCGAATTAACAAACCCCTTTGAAGCATTCAAAGTGATTGGAACTGGACATCAGGAATCAAATCACCCTCATTGATGATCAGCTTCCCAAAACGCATTTAATTTTTGTCTACACACAAAGTTGCAAAAGTCGTTAGGCGGACATGATATATTGCAAAATACATATGTTTCCCTTGTAGAGTTTGAGCGTATTTGATTATTTTTAGTTCGTTTTCGTTTAGAATTTGTATACTACTAACATACTGGTGTCTTGTAGGTCTCAGGTGATAAAAGTTGATGAAAAATAAACGAACAAACACCGAGAGCTGGATTGATCTAGAAGCGAACCAACACTAAATAACACAAAAATGGAGGCAATCTTAGCAAGCCACATCACGCGGCCATCTGTTCTAATTTAGCATTGGATTTACTCATAAACACAGTTCTAAAGATCAGAGTTAATTAAAACTTTCGCGGAATAACATAAACATCAGCAGTCATTACAAATATTCATAACCTGTCTTTAAAACATAACTTAAAACATGTCTTTTAGTTCAAACGTTAACAAATAAAACTTCAGATGCCAGCTTCTTTATTCTTCCGCCATGTGTCCCCGCTCAAGCCAACTGTCTCATTCTACTCACCTGCGTGCATACTAAAAGTCAGCTACGCTGAGTGAGTTCTAGTTAATCATACAACATACAATCGGTTCACATACTTGCACACATGCCCAAAGGGATATACATTATTCATACTTACTTTTCATATATAACTATCCATCCTATTTAAAGAGCCTTCCACCCTATAACCTCGCAGATATTATAAGGGTCTGGTACCTAACATCACAGATATAATAAGGGTCTGGTCCCTATCCTCACTGATATTATTAGGTTCTGGTCCTATCCTCATAGATATTATTAGAGTCTGGTCCCTTTGTTTCGTGAAACCGTACCATACCTGCCTTTACATACCTTCCATGACAACACGTTCAATATCCGAAGATCGTTCACGTGCCATCAACATATCATACATACATCATAAACATTTATGCATTCATCATTCATACATCTTATATATTTATCATATCTTTAACTTCCACCTGACGGTACGTGCAACATCCGAAGATCGTTCACACACCGTCAAGAAATCATCATACATAAGTCATGCAAGGCATACACTTACCACTTAATGTAAGTGTATTACCTATCACATGGAGTATGCACACAACCCCGAAAACATATCAAGGAAGTGGGGCTAGAAACTCACTTGAATGCGATTACCTTCACCGTTAATGGTTATTCCTTTCTTGAGCGTGCACGACTAACTGTATAACAATTACACGTATCAATTAACTATTACCACTCATATCGTATTTCTATATTTATATAACCCACAACGAAAGGGGGTCCGGGGGCAACGCCCCTGGCAGGGGGGTTCTAGGGGCGGCAGCCCCTAGAGGGATCCAAGGGGCAGAGCCCCTGGCTGGGGTTAAGCTGCCAGGTCAGCTTGGAAAAATTTTATTTTCATTAACTGTTTTAACACATTTTCCATTAACATTTTAAATTATTTTCTAAGTTGGGCTTATTTGCTAAGCCTAAGATAATGGGCCAGTTTGCTTTATATTAGATGTGGGCTTAGCTCAACTGTCCATTATGGTACCTGGGCCCAACTGGATTTAGGCCCAACACCGAGCAGAGAACTGGCCAGCCGAGAACTCTTGGCAGAGAACCCAGCTCATGACCGAGAACCCATCCTGACCGAGAACTATGGTCCGACCGAGATCTTGTGTTGACCGAAATCCCATATTTGGCCGAGAACGTGGGTTGACTGAGAACCCCCGTTGACCGAGTTCTCGCATTGACCAAGAACCCATATGGAGGCTCAGGTCCGAGAACCCCTTGTCTGATGCTTTCGGCTCAAATTTCCTATTTTCAAAATCCATTTTAGGCTCAAATAACGGTATACGGTCCATGATTACACTTTTAATCGCCTAAATCCCAACCTCCTTAACCGTTTAACGTCGTTATCACCCCATTGCCAAGATCTAACCCGTTTCTAGCATATAGCTTGAACCTTTAAGCATAAAAACGTCCATTAAGCTAAATCTAGGGTTTTCTTGTTGAACCATTCATAACTATAAGTTTGTTAAGTCCATTCTAATCATCAAGTTTGCAACTTTATGATTTATATAGACCCGATCTACTCTAGGTTTGAGTTTCATGATTATTCGTTCATAAAAACGTAACCTTTAAGATCAAGAACATACCTTTAGACGTTTGTAAGGTCACGGCTAGCTTGATACGTGGTCTTGGACTTGTTATCTTGCTTGTATGATCAAAGGTCTAACGTTGCTATGATCGGTTCAAGGTTTGGATGGTGCCCGACGGCTATAGGAGGTGTATTTGGCTTAAGTGTGTGTTTTAAGGTGTAGGCAAGGTGTAGAATGGATGGAAATGGAAAGATTTAGGGTTTAAGGGAGTATTTATACTCCCTTAAGCCCATGGACCTAAGGCCCATCTTTCCTTTTTAGTCCATCATCAATCCCATTTAATTTGCCTACTTATCTTTCCTTCTTTATTATTATTTTATTATTTATTTACTATCTCAAGTAAACTTTTCCGCCATAACAAATCAATGTAAAATATTATTACTTGAAATTTCGAGATGTTACACCATCCAAGCTAAGCACGTCGCACAATGCGGCGTGGTTAAAAAGTAGGGTTTTTATGTTTTGTGTGCGCCCCATCACATGGACACATTCCTTATGGTCTCCGCGTGACGCCAAGAGCCCAGATTTCCAAAATTTTTGACCAACTGAAGGGTTTTGAGGCTTGAATTCTCCTACTAAACACATTACCTAAACCCTAACAAAACACACGCCTAACCAGCCACCAAGGACGGATTTTGGAGCTACTATTGCAAGTTTTGGAGTTATCAGAGGCTAGGAATCACAGTTTGAAAGTGTGGGATTGAAGATTTCACGGGTTTTATCGTCCAGACATCTTTAAATAAATTAATTTGTTTTGTCACCATGAATTCCGATTGTGTTATAATTTGTGCTTTATTTGATTTAATGATGTTAGGTTAAACTTTATTAACTGCCTATGCTTATGATGAACCACTAATAACGTTTGATTTTGTTTGGATTATGCTTTTGATTATGGTTATACGATTTAGTAAAGTGTTTGATTTTATTAATTTGATGCATGTGTGTGCTTAGTTTTGTTTGATGAATTTTATTGTTTCACAAAGTCTTTGATGGGTATCTTTCATATAGTATGATTCTGTTAGGTCATTTACTGAGTGTTCTTGACTAGTTTGTGATTGATTTATAATAAGACCATAGAAACAATAATTATTAATCAAATAAATAAAAGTTTGATGTTAATCTAAATAGCTGTGAGTTGATAGATTATTTAATAGGTATTTGTTGGTTAAATTGCTAGATTTAGTTCTTCATGAGGAGTCCGTCTAGGTTTGATTTGTCAACTTTGTCTATCAAGTCTAGTTAATATATTAAACTACCTTTGATTTCCGCGCTGTGAGGTAGGATTCGTTTAAATGTACTCTTTCATAGCTAATTGGATAAATGTGAGGAAGTCTGACATTAAAACTGGTATTTTTAAAAACTTGATAGAAATCCATATGTATGTTCTTGAGAAGGGTCAGGGTCATGTTCGGGTTTTCTTTAAGTGACTTTTTTATGATCTCGGTTCCATAACAAAGTATTTTTCGATTAAATGATAACTGATACATCGGAGATTCTATCCTAGATGATTATTTATCGTCATTTGATTAAATCATATTAAATTGTCTTTTGCTTATTTCACTTGTTTTTTTCTTAATTAGTTTAAATTTAGTTTTCAGTAAAACTACCCAGTAATAATAATTAAATAGTCGTGTCAGTAAGTTGAGTCTAGTTTACATAATTTAAGGAGTCGCACGGGTTCAATATTCGGACTTACTTAGCTTTACTAGAGTCGATCGCTTCACTTGACGGTTAGTAGTTTAGTCGAGTTTTAGAGAGTTTAAATTTTAACTTAGTGTCTAGTTTAGGGTTAAATTAGCTAATAATTAATAATTATTAGACTACTTTTAACACATCAGGACCCTAGGCGGCCGACTGGGAGTTGGGTGTACTCGGAGTACGACATGGTAAATCTAGAGAAAATAATTTTTGGATATTATATATATGTCAAATATCATAAGTTTACTAATATTTATAACAAAATAGGTGAATTATCTAAATATGATAATCATCAATTCAAAAATGATATTCGTTCTTTACTGAAGAAATACGAATTGTGTTTTATTTTTTAAGTCAAGATCGAGCTAAGTTGAACGACTAGAGATGATTCTGTCTGAGGGTGGCCTTTGATCAATTCTTAGTAACTAGGGGTTAAAGAAAGTAGCATTGACGTCATAGATTGCAGCAATTACTCGGTTAGTACTCGGCCTTCTAGGCTTACTTTTACAACATTGCTTACACACACAAGTTTCACCGCATCTGATGTGGCGTCACTCAGTTTCTCGATTCCTCTCTTGGAGAAGCCCAACAACCGCTAGAGAGTCTCTTGATTTAATATTGAATGCAATGGTACGACCACTACAGGACCCATGAGATTATTATATAACTACTCGGGTAACATAACAAGAACAACAAGAAGGGATGAAACCCTAAACTCGAACTTGTATTAATCGAGCCAGATACACTCTTGTCTCTTCTTACATAGATGTCCCAGTTATACAAAATGAATAGCGGTTATATAACTAGTTGGTGCTTATATAACCAACCAACCAACTGACGATGGTTAACGGTAAATACCATAACTACCTAATACCATTACATATTACACAAACACCCTTTTGACTAAACATGATTACATAAACAACTCTAAACTAATCATTAGACTAATTAAATAAACTGTAATTTTTTTATCATACTTGATCACACAATTAAGGCCAACAAATGTTGTTGCTCACTCAACTCTTTTATCATATTGCTGCGTTTTAAATGTATTATTATTGTGATCATATCACAATAATATGTCTTTAAATCAATAGCAAAAATTCTTCATGATGTTATTCTTTAGAGGGTGGTGGTACCATTGGCATTGATTCATTAATATTATGTAACCAATCAACCAAACCGTAAATAAAAGCCATCAAAATTAGATACTTCGTATGAACATAGTGCAAGAAACAAGATAGCAATAATCTAACAAGTCTTAATCTATGAACAATCACCCTGAAACAGCAGCATACAATTGACTGAGCTCTGGCGTCATGATTCAACTACCAAATCACAGGCAGACAATCGAATCTAACTTCATTTCTCATGAACCGAGATGGTTCTGGCATCAAGCGGGCATGGATTAAGGCTTAGGACAGTCAATAATCACCTTGGACCATAGTCACAAACGGGGTTCAAAGGAAATGAATATCAAATGTTACTGTACAACCGTTCGAGTTATAACAACTAACTATGAAGAAGGTTATAGGCGGGCAAATCGCGTATTCTTTGGATATCATCAAGTGCAAGTTCTCTCTCCAGTTGTGTCCGCGTATTTTTCAAAACGTCCTAGTGTTTCGTATAAGTAGCCATTGAGGCGATGATAAGTACAACATTGTAAATGTGTGAATCTAATATATATATATATATGTGTGTGTAGAGAGAGGGAGAGAGAGAGAGAAAAAGACGCTTAGTACAAAACGAATTTTAGGTAGAGAACCGCAAAAACTGTAGAAAATTTAAAAATATGACCATAGTTGAAAAAATTTAATGGTATAGAATTGTTTGCATGTTCTTGCAAAAAGTTTAGTGCTCAAAAAAAGTGAACTGGGGTTTTTGTCTCGGTGGTTTGCCCAAATCTGCGGTATTAGTCCAATAGTTTTAAATTTGTCATTTTCGTCCCTGTGGTTTCATTTTACCTGCAATTAAACTCGAATTCATTAACCCGGTTATGTCTGGTCGTTAAACTCATCAGTGTGCCCCTCACATGAGGGGCATTTTTGTCTTTTTTCTCACCAAATAAACCCTAGTTGTAATTCGCAAGCCCTCTCACGTGAGGGGCTGAGGTGTATTTGGGGGGGAAAAGGACAAAATTGCCCATCACGTAAAGGGTACGTTGATGTGTTTAACAACTAGACTTAACGAGGTTAATAAATCCGGGTTTAATTGCAGGTGAAATGAAACCGCAGGGACGAAAATCGCAAAATTAAAACTATTGGACTAAACCCGCAGATTTGGACAAACCACAAAGACGAAAACTGTTGTTTACTCGCTCAAAAATAATCATCTCTCTCTATGTATATGAGGAGGGCTGTAGGCAAAACCCATTTTTTTTGCGAGAGCAAGAAGAACAAAAAAAAGAAAATGGTTGAAATACTATTTATTATTCATTTCTTCTAATATTCTAAAAAATATATAAATCAAAGTCGTTTATTTATAAAACCTACAGATGTGCAAATCTTGAGTACTTGAATGACTGAAAAAAACTACATGATTTAAGTTTGTTCTTGCATAATTTAGTTTTCGTAATGAACTTTTCTTATGTGTGTGTATATGTAGAGAGAGAGAGAGAGAGAGAGAGATATTACATTGAACTCTATGTACGACGCATGTGTAGCGATCCATTGGGCATCCATCAGAACAAAAGCTATACAGTATAGAACATCAAAGGCTTCTTCATCCTCTACAATAAATTATTTGCACAACAAGGAATCCATTAGAATAGTTGACAAATGTTTAGGGATAAATACAATACAATTTAATATTAATAATTACCTCCCAATATTTTTACAAAATTGATACATCTAGGCTTCACTGCAAGATAAAAATATATCAACAAAATGATAATCAAGTCACTAAAAACACAATCAACAAATGTTATACAAGATGGATTTCAATTGTTTTACACACCTTGATATAACTCCAACATTTGTATCAACATAAACGAAACATTAATGCCCGCGACAGCAAAAGGATATTCCCATGTCGCCCTTTTCCCACGTTGTTTCATTAACAACCTACGAAAAGCATTCTTCATTTTGAAACTTTATCAGTTAGTAACTTGTAAACACATAAAAACTCAAAAACCAACAGAGATTAAAGGAAGCATTCCGGAAATGTTTTTGCAAAGAACAACAAATTCTCAAGTGAAATAAAACCACAACTCCTACCACAAACAAACAAACAGTAAATCATTATATAACA
>NW_027502777.1:0-32373 GCF_021521415.1 Bidens hawaiensis
TGTATAAATATTTGAATGGCGTTTTGATTAAGCTATAACTCTTAAGCTTAACCTTGAAATCATTTATCTTTGATTGTGAATGATAACACTTAGTTTTTATGTGACGTTTGATGTAGCATGCTTTGGCTTAATAGGTCATAACATGTTGGTAAGTTTCTCCAGGTAAGTAAACGGGTCCCTCGGTTGATTGGGATTTGTACGAATTACTTTTCCTTAAGCAAGAAACTTACTACTAGTGATATCACCCTTACAGTTTACTACATGCCTGTCAAGATATATCTTTGGTTAAGATTACTTTGTTATGTAGTAACGTTTATGAAAACTTATTTATGAATGTGAATGTTTACAAAATACTTTGAAGGTTAAAGGCCATAACCTCGATTGATATCTAAGCTATAATTTGAATAACATAAACATAACTCATACCTTAGTATAGATACTTGGAATGATAATACTAAGAAAAACTTGATGGTAGGATCTTGATCTACTCGCTTATGTGATTGTTACTCGTTTATGACTTCAAAACTTGCACGAAATTCGAGAAAATGGCACGCCACTTTGTTACGGAAATTGGGCACGCCTTTCAATGATAAGTGTGTGAAAGTGGAGGTTATTTTGAATGAAATGGTTCAAGCCCGTCAGCCCCCCTTTTATAGGCGAATTTGGTACCCATTGCGATACGCGATGGGTTTCGCTTAATCCCGTCACGTATCACGACGCCGCAATTTGGCGCCGCCTTACCAGCTGATGACACGTGGCTTGTCATATCGCGCCACGTGTTGACACGTGGTTGGACACGTGTCTAGTGACTCAGCATGGTCATCGCGATACGCGATGACCTTGTTGATCTGGCCATAATGTATTGCTAGGCCGCCCAGATTGGGTTTTTGTGAAAGTCCATAGCGCTACGCGATGGGCTGAATGCTTGTTCAATGGCGTATCGCGATGGATGAAGTTTTCAAAATTTCCAAGTTTGGTCCCTAAACTTATAAATTTAGTATTTTTGGCATATTTATTCTAGGGTAAATTACGCGGTGTTACACTTTCACATACTTATTCATACGCATCCGAAGATACATATTATATACTTGACCTTCCTAACTTTCTTTCGTGCATACATGAGTATATACTTATTTCTTTCATTCTATCCTTTATTCTTTCTTTACATACTATACATCTATACATACTTTATATACTTAAACGTTTTAAAAGAGCATTACGCCCTACCGCCTCGAGTATTATCAGGGCTCGGTCCCTTTACTGCCTTGGATATTATTTGGGTCCTGTCCCTTTCTGCCTCGAGTATAATTAGGGCTCGGTCCCTTTCTGCCTCGAATATTATTAGGGTCCGGTCCCTATTCTGCCTCGAATATTATTGGGGTTCGGTCCTTTTCTTCTGTACCTTGCCATACCTTTATATCTGTTCATAACATACATATATAATCCATTCATTATATACAACATTCATATCGTTAATTATAACTCTGACAATACATGCAATATCCAAAGATCGTTCATGTACCGACAAGCAATCATTCATATCTTTCACCTAACATATATGGCATAAACTTACCACATAAGATAAGTGTATTAACTAATCACATCAAGTATGCACACAACCCCGAAAACATAACAAGGAATGGGGCTAGAAAGTCACCTGGATCCTGTTACGTTCTCTGTTCACAGTTATTCCTTTCTTTAACAGAGCTCTGCTAACTGTATATTAATTACATGTATCAATATAGGTCCTATTCACATTATTCACATTTCATCCAAAAATGGTCAAGTCTGGTCTATTCTAATAGCATTGTATTTGAATACCATGTATTCGAATGGTATTAGAATACATTTGTGTTAGAATACATTTCTATTATAATGGCATGTGATTAGAATACATTTGTGTTAGCATCCAAATTGTATTAGAATACCTTTGTATTCGAATGGTATATGATTAGAATACATTTGTATTCTAATGATCATTTTGTATTCTAATGATCATATTGTATTCTAATAATCACATTGTATTCTAATGATCATATTGTATTTTAATGATCACATTGTATTCTAATGATCACATTGTTTTCTAATGATCGCATTGTATTCGAATCTTTCAATGTATTCTAATGAGTCATTGTAATTGAATGAGCCATTGTAATTGAACGATTCATTGTAACTGAATGAGTCATTGTAATTGAATGATTCATTGTAATTGAATTGAGGCATTTGTAATCGAATTGCCCATTGTATTCGAGTTTAATCATTGTATTTATATGAGCTTATTGTATGCGAGTTGCTCAGTGTATTCGAATCAAGCATTGTATTAGAATCCCCATATTGTAATCGAATGTATCTAATGTATGCGAAATTTACAATGTAATCAAACACACTGTTGTATTCGAGTTTCATCATTGTATGCGAATGGCCATAATGTATTCGAATTTAGACCATGTATGTGAATGAGCATAATGTATTCGAATCAGCTGCAACTGTTAGGTCTTTTATTTCCATCATCCTTTCATTTTTAACGTTTATATACCAAGTATGGTATCATATTAACCCTTGAACGTTTCCCTAACCGTTTCCGGCCAAGACTTAACCCGTTTTTACATAAAGCTTGGACCTTTACGGGTTAAAACGTTCTTAGGCTAGATCTAGGGTTCCTTATGTGAGACGTATATTGTCCATTGGTTCGATAAGTCCATTTTTAACACCAAGTTTGTAACTTTATGAACCATCTAGACCCGATCTACTCTAGGGTTAAGTTTCATGACCAACTGTTCATAAAAACACAACCTTTAAGGATAAAGAACGTACCTTTACTCGTTTTTAGGCTACGGGTTAGCTTGGTTATGAACTATAATCTTGTATATTGCTTGAATATCCAAGATTTATCAATATCTTTCTTGTTTTCGGGTCTTGAATCTCCACCTTGGTCACACGACCATTCTAGGGAGTGTATGTATGTGTTTTTTGATGTGTAGAGAATAAGGAAGATAAGAATGAGGTTTTTAGGGTTTTAAGGAGGTTTAAGAGAGTATTTATACTCTCTTAAGCCCATAGACCTAAGGCTCATCCCATCTCTTATTCCATCTTTCCCCACCCAAGTCCATACCCCTCATTATATTTAATCTTAATTAGATATTAACACACATTTAACAAACATAAATTTCCCTTATTTATTATTATTAAATTTAGGATGTTACATTCATGCATGCTTTTGTATTTCAGGTCATTGATCGTTAAAGATGTTAAATTGGAGACTGGTACGTGCATGGAATGATATCTCGGGAATACCGGAGCATGATTTGAAGTTTTGGGAAGTGTTACAAGGATTCGGGAAGAGTGTGGATGAGAAATCATAAGCCGATCCTAAAACTGAACAAGATGGGTTGACAAAATGCGACCAAGAAGTAAAACGAGCATATCCTGGGCTAGAAAATGAGTTACGGGACCCATAATATATGAATTTTGGGTTTCTCATCGAGAAGAATCCAAATATGAGGTTTTCTTAGGTAGCGATACGCGATGATATGGGCATATGGCCATCGTGTATCGCTATGGTCATAAAAAAAGGGGAAAATCGGGTTTTGATATATATCTTCTATTTTACTAACCCTAATGAGTATTTACGACTTCCATCAGCTGTTAGGCAATTTTGGGTAAATTCCAGGGCTACCAATCATCTCTTGATCAATCCTAATGGCCTTCCTCATTATAATTGAAGATCTATCAATGACGATGCTCGGCTAATCTCTCCGATTCATTCCCGGGATGTAGAGTTTGTATTTATTTCATTTTTGATTGTAACCATGAACATACTATTTGTAATTATCTTTGATTGATCTATGAGTATTGATATTTAGTATTGTTGTGCATTCAATCGATTTAGGTTTACGTTGATCAGAACGATTAGTTTGTCGGTTGCTATAGTATTTGCTCATAGGGTTGTTTAACTAGATTGAATACAACAAAGCACACAATTTCCCTTAGTTGAGTCACACTGACATGGACTGTTTGATAACCAGTGTCGTGTGTTAAGGATTTTTGGTGCCTAAGGTTTAACTCGTTAATCAGTCCTTATTCAGTCTGTGATAATTAATCTGTTAGGTTGCATGAAAAACTATTTAATTACATTCTTGAACCCGGGGATGAGTCTTCTTTGTTAATTGCTTGAATTCGTTAATTTTCTTAATCATTATTATAACCAACTTATTTGCTTGTGTGACCAACACTAAAACTTACTACTTCATAATATTGAAACTTGTTTGCACGATTTGCATTGACCACATACTCCTTGTGTTCGACACCCTACTTACCCTAGCTTGCTTAGGTGATTAGGAACTGATTATAAGTGCTTTTTACTAGATAGCGACAGTCTAGCATCAAAAGAGTCTTTTTTGTTAATTGCTTGAATTCGTTAATTTGCTTAATCATTATTATAACCAACTTATTTGCTTGTGTGATCAGCACTAAAACTTACTACTTCATAATATTGAAAGTTGTTTGCACGATTTTCATTGACCACATACTCCTTGTGTTCGACACCCTACTTACCCTAGCTTGCTTAGGTGATTAGGAACTGATTATAAGTGTTTTTTACTAGATAGCGACAGTCTAACATCATATTTCACAATGTTTTGTTGTTTTGTTAATATAGTTTACCCAACCCGTGTATACACGGGTATTTAATCTAGTTCCCCTATATATCAATAACTAGGTTTTATCCACCGTATTATGGGGGTTGTGTTATATTTATATTTTTTTTGGCTTTAATTTTATTTATTATAAGAAAGTTAGACATTTACTTAGGGTTTGATGATTAAAGGGTGTCACAAATAAATTAGATGTTATAACCCGTTTAAAAACTATGGTTTGGTGAGACCCATGACCCGTTTATTAATTCTTTTACTACAAAATTGTTTCTTAACATAAATAATATCTTTTTCTTAAAAAAATGGATATTAATTTTTAGTGTATCCCTATTTTTAGTGAGATTATTTTTTAATATAATAAGATGTTATAACCCGTTTAAGGTTATCTTGTTTTCGTGAGACCTATACCTATGAATTCGGGTCAAATGCATAAGAAGTTTTTATTTAATCTGGTGGCTTGAGAGAATGCAAGAAACAACCAGAGAGCTTTTAAATGTTTCGTTTATATATATTTGAGATTAAGATTCTTAGTTCTATAGTTTATCTTTTCCTTTTTTCCTTTCATTTTCCTTTTTATATATTTTTGCATTCAACATGTATTGTAATTTATTTACGTCCTCATATGTTGTTTTACATAATTCGTTTATAATATTATATATTTTTTTGAATTTTAATTTTATTTATTGTAAGGAAGTTAATAATATATTTAGGATTTGATGATAAAAGGTTTCATAAATAAATGAGATGTTATACCGGTTTAAAAACTATCTGGGTTTAGTGAAACCCATGGTCCGCTTATTTTTTTTACTATAAAATTGTTTCTTAATTATAAATAATATCTTTTATAAAAAATGGATATTAATTTTTAGTACATCCCTATTTTATAAGATTTTCATATCAAATATTTGATAAGATTAATTTTTAATATAATGAGATCTTATAACCCATTTAAGGTCTATTTGGATTTGGTGAGACCCATACCCATGAATTCGGGTCAAATGCATGAGAAGCCTTTATTTATGAATAAAACAATCTGGTGGATTTCATTTATATATATTTAAGATACAAAATACTGTATATGTCTAGTTATAAATTTATATACACATAAATATATATTATGAAATATTAAAAAAAATACATATAAATAAATCATATGGTCTGCTTCGGTTTTATGTGGTTTGGTTTTGGTTCAAACCGTAAACCAAACCATTCACCACGGTCTGAAAATTTTCAAACCAACCGACCTAGAGCTAAGAAAAAAACCAACAACGAAATCAAAACGATAACCAGTTTAGACGGTTTCACAGTTTCAAACCGAACCGTAAACACCATAAGAATGATGAACATACTACATGAGCCGGAGTAACCAACACATCCAGTGAAAGGTTAGAACTAAATTCTTTTTTTTTCCTTAAAAAGGAGGCGAAATGCTGCTGGCACATGCACTGCTTAATTGTTATACTACCCCTGGCCTAAATAGCTCTAAATGTAACTTACTTGGGCCTTTCAAGTTTCTCCAGCGATGAGCCATTTAGCCTGTAGTCTCGTTTGTCTAATAACAAGATCAACTAGGCCCAACTGTAGATATGTTGTGAGGTTGAGGATAAGGTTAAAACTAACAAAATATTGTATGATGTGTTAGTCACATGTCAATGTATGATGTGTTTCACATAATCCGATGGTTATCATTTCACATAAATCTTTTTATAAATCCGGGTAGTGGTGTTAGTAAAGTTCAGTGTATAGTGTATACTTAAACATGTTCTTACAATCATTATTTACATTGTTATATTTAGATATTTTATTTAAAGCGGTTTTTATTAAAGAAAAAAACAAAGGCCGGGAACCTAGCAAAACACAACGTTACATAAAAAATTATAGCATTACACCAATTTCTCTAATCTGAAACAATGAACTTAGAACGAAGCTTCATCCATAGAAATGACTCTTCTTTGACCTCCTCCACGATCTTATAACACAAAATCCTTGTGTTATTGAACGCCTGATAATTGCAAACCTTCTATGGCTTCCAACTAGCTGTGAATGTTATTGATGTTAAATTAAGAAGTGGCAAGGTAGTCTATAACATTAACTTAATACTTGTTAGTTGTTAACATTTAATGATAGGAATTATTTGTGATAGGTGAGATTTAAATACCTCTATTAACTCCATAATACCCTTTTTTGTATGTCAAATCTATAAGTTTTAGTCAAAAGGAAACCACACGTTAAGTTTTCAAAACAAGATGGTTAGTTGTAATTGTTTGAACATGGGCTGTGGTTTTGCAATTCATCAAGTTATCTTGAGTTCGGAATGTGAAAATTAATTCGTTTCATTTGGAAATTTTCTTGTTATTTAATGTTAATTATTAACGTGTTGTTATTTGCGATAAAACAAGCTAAAATGAAAACATAAGTTTGAACATGTAAGGACAAAGAGTACGTTATTGATGTATGTATCTTATATAAAGTAGAGTAGTTTATTGTGTGATTCTACTTGCATTATATATGATGAATGAATACACCCTAATATGTCATGCTTGCGGTGCGCGCATATAATGTATATATGCGTGAACCCTCGGGTGGGCAAAAGTGAAATTGCACTAATTTTGACGTTATTTTACTAATCTCATGAAAATAACGTTAAAAGTGGTGGAATGTTAATCAGGCATCTTGTGGAAGGGCTGATAGCTGAAAGACAAGGTACATGCACCAATCGGCCGGTGTTCTAATGGTTGAGTGTTATGTGCCTTATGTCCAAAGCTTGATTCAAAATTACTCTCGAGCCGGGGGTCTCACCGGAAGCAGCTTCTCTATTCCTACAGGGTAGAGATAAGGCTGTCTATATCTTACCCTTCTTAAACCCTACCATGGCTTTTCTATTGGTGGGATATACTGAGTGCGATGATGATGATGATGATGATGATGATGATGAATACATCCTAAAATGTCGCGGTAAGTTTTTTCCATCTCATGTCTCCGTAGACCCAACGGCCCACGTTTCTCATCCAATGTCACCTTAAGGCTATCTATTATGTTTAACCAGGAGGTGTTAGTTAAAGTGCATGTCACTATCACGTGGACAACGAGACTTTAGATAGCCCGTCATTTAATTTGAGCCAACCCGGTGCTAACACAATAACCAAAGGGAAAAGGAGCCCCCTTCTATTGGCATCCCTTTGCTTTGAATGATATAATTTAACATCACCTCGTGTGGACGCGTGGTGATGTAGCCATTTCACACCAGCTGAGTTAGAGCATATCAAATGTTCTTATAGAAAAATACTTTCTCTTATCAATACCTTCTCGACTATGTTGATGGCGCCATTGAAAAATCCCAACAAACCATTATCGGCATAATTTCTTCTACAAATCCGACCTTCACTACTTGGAAAAAGAGTTGGTCAGTAGGTTTTAATTAAATTATATTAATTTTAAATTGTGGAACTAAAATTTGTCTATCAAAAGCCAAAACTTATAATAGCATAGTAATAATGATCTTTATTATTTATTAAACGATAACCAATAACTATGCCATCAGAATTTTAGATGATGTTGATTAATTCTTCACGTTGGTAATGAAAAACATGAATATTATGATAAACATGTAACTAAAATATACATGTTATAGCAGAGAGATCGTAGCCACGACTGATGAGAATGATCCAGACGACATGATAGTCAGCTTTGTTGACTTCCCCTTTAGAATGTATATTAGTGATATGGATTAGGGTTACTGAGAAACCGAATAATATATAGAGAGAGAGTGGTTACGGATTTCTTGTGAGGTTTAGAGTCATGTCTTATGATGTTACATCCAGGGGAAACTTTCCCCTTGATTAACAATAAAGGGTAATTAACAATTACCTAGCTAATTAATAATAAGGTATAATTTAATTAATTTTGTTCAATTATTATATAATTGATAATGATGACTATATATATATATATATATTTATATATTTATTTTTACATATGAGATGAGGCAAGCAGCCAAGCACGGGATGCTAAAATAAAACCAAGCCCACCGGACTTCTCCATTAGAAGCTTTCTTCGTTTTCAAATTTCAATTCATAATGCAGTGAACTGATTACATTGAGGGTTTTTATCGGCCCAAGTGCCAAACAATCATGCCAAAACTGATTGTGTCATCGTAGATTAATATTTGAAGATGCAAGATCATTTTCATTGCATTTTCGGGTTTAAAATACAAGAAAAATAAATGATTAGATTGGTTAGAGAAAGAAAAGAAACGAAATTATATACTTAAAAAGCATTCTCGAGTTAATTAATAGAAAAGAAAAAAAAAATATTTCTAATTGCATTCTATAGTTAGATTGGAAGAAAAAAATAGGAAAAAAAAAATTTTAACTTTAAAATCATAGCAACATGGAAAAGAGAATTAAAATAGGGTAAATTAGTAATATGGTAATGGGTTATAAACTTTCATTCACAATCAGACCATATTTGGTAGGAAAATTTTAGAGGAAAAAAGCCCTAACTTATCTTTTCTTTTCTTTTCATTCTCTTTTTTTTCTTTTAAAAACAAAACTCAAGAATAAAAAAGTAAAAGTTTTCTTACATTTTTTTTTCTAAATCCTTAAATAAAAAACTCAATAAAGTAGTGTTCATTTCCAAAATATAATATATTTTTCTATACCTCATTAGATCTCCCAACCACTGTATGGGAATCCGTTTTGAATAAACACCACCATCACTTAGCTAGCAACTTGATATTTCCCACTTTTAGTGAGCCAATTTAACCCAATATTCCTTAAGTTTTAATGTTGTTTAATAGATTTTTGAATCTTTATAAACTACTAGCTTCTATCCATCGTATTACGGGATTGTTTTACGTTATTAATTTATAATATTTATATATTTTTTTGAATTTTAATTTTATTTATTGTAAGCAAGTTAATAACATACTTAGACATTGATGATAAAGACATTTAACAAATAAATGAGATGTTATAACCCGGTCTAAAAATTATGTGGGTGTGGTGAGATGCATGACCTACTTATTTTTTTTACTATAAAATTGTTACATAATTATAAATAATATCTTTTTAAAAAGAAGATATTAATTTTTCGTATACCCCTATTATATAGAATTTCAATATCAAATATTTGATAAGATTAATTTTTAATTTAATGAGATGGTATAACTCGTTTAAGGGTTATCCGGGTTTGGTGAGATCCATACTCATGAATACGGGTTAAATGCATGAGAAACCTCAATTTACAAATAAGGTAATCTAGTGACTTGAGAGAAAGTAGGGAGTAACTAGAGAGCTTTTATGGGTTTCGTTTATATATATTTAAGACTAGCTTTTATCCCCCGTATTACGAGGTTGTTTTATATTATTCGTTTCTAATATTTATATATTCTTTTGGATTTTGATTTTATTTATCGTAAGGAAGTTAATAATGTAATTATGATTTGATGATGAAAGGGTTTACATATAAATGAGATATTATAACCCGTTTAAAAACAATCTCGGTTTGGTGAGACCCATTACCCACTTTTTTTCTTTTATTTTTACTATAAATTTGTTTCTTAATTACAAATAATTTTTTTTTTAAAAAAAACAGGATATTAATTTTAGGGGGTGTTTGGGATTCCTTATTTTACCTCCTTACAACTTTTCATTAAGTTAATAAGTTACAAAAATGTAACTTAATGAACTTTTTCTCTCACAATATAAGCAATCCTAAACACCTTATCACTTTTCAATAAGTTTATAAGTCATAAGTTAGTGAAAATAAGCAATCCCAAACACCCCCTTAGTATATCCTTATTTTTAGGAATTTTCATATCAAATATTTGGTGAGATTAAATTTTTATTTAATGAGATGTGATAACCCGTTTAAGGGTTATATGGATTTGGTGAGATTCATATTCGTGAATTCGAGTCAAATACATGAGAAGCATCCATTTACAAATAAAGCAATCTGGTGGCTTGAGAGAAATCACTTAGAGAGCTTTTAAAGGTTTTGTTTATATATATTAAAGACTAACTTTTATCCCCCATATTACAAAGGTTGTTTTACATTATTTGTTTATAATATTTGTATGTTTTTTGGATTTTTATTTATTGTACAAAAGTTAATAATATACTTAACATTTGATGACGAAAAAGTTTCACAAATAAACGAGATGTTATAACCCGGTTTAAAAGCTATTTGGGGTTGGTGAGACCCATGACCCACTTATTTTTTTTACTATAAAATTGTTTTTTATATGATTTTCATATCAAATATTTAGTAAGATTACATTTTAATTTAATGAGATGTTATAACCCGTTTAAGGAATATCTGGGTTTGGTAAGACCCATACCCGTGAATTTATGTCAAATGCATGAGAATTCTCAATTTACAAATAATGCAATCTGATATATTGATAGAATTTAATGAGCAACCAAAGAGTTTTTAAGAGGTTCGTTTATATTATATATGTATATATATATATATATATATATATATATAGACTATAGATAAGATTTAATATTTGAATGTTAATATTATCACAAAAAAATTCATAAGTTACACTCACCTATGGGTGTGGCACTAGGGGTGAGCATAAGACCGATTTAACCGAATCGAAACTGAACTAACCAAAAACCCAACCCGAAGCACTAACCGACTGTTAATTTATTAGTTTTTTGAAAAACCAATTTTTAGGTTTAGGTTCGGTTATCCATTTTAAGAAAACCGAAAAAACCTGTGACATTCGTCAAATTAGGGTCTCGATTTGTATTCGTTTTGTAACATTTTATTATGTAAACCGACCCATTTTGCAAACCGAAGCTTATGATATATAAAATAATGGATATTTATGTTACTAAATCATTCTCGTTGGTTAAATTTGGAAATCCCCTATTACGGATTCGTAAACGCCTTTAAAACGATCAAATTACATCGAAAACGAACTTTTAAAACGCGTAATGTAACACCCCGTAACCGCAGCGGAAACGTAAACGGGATGCAACAGACACCTCTGATATCAACCACATTGTTAATAAAGAAAACTGAATACATTAATATACTTCAAATTAAATTATCTCGTATTTCATTACCGTCTAGGTGATACACACATCATGCATTACGATACATAATTCTATTTATTATAATGTATCCTAACATCCCGCACGCAAATCTTGCACACATCAAGCACTTAGCACGTAAGCAATCACTTCATCTTAATTGTACCTGAAAAGCATGTGAGAAAACGGGTAAACTACGAATAGTTGGTGAGTTTCACCATTCGAGTAAACCATGATAAATCATTGTCAAAATATAATATTATCGATGTAATTATGCTGAGCCCACAAGTGAAACCTCTGTTAACCCAGTACTGTACCCGTTACGGGGGCAATGTTAACCCAGAAACACTTCTAGGGACATCTGGGGACACTGTTAACCTAGTACAGTACCCATTCCGGGGGGCAATATTAACCCAGAAACACTTCTAGGGACATCTGGGGACACTGTTAACCCAGTACTGTACCCATTCCGGGGGCAATGTTAACCCAGAAACACTTCTAGGGACATCTGGGGACACTGTTAACCCAGTACTGTACCCATTCCGGGGGCAATGTTAACCCAGAAACACCTCTAGGGACATCTGGGGACACTGTTAACCCAGTACTGTACCCATTCCGTACGATTCCTGTACAATCAAATATTTATAAATACACGCAAATCCATGCGTTCAGTATGTACTAAAACATTTCAATAGTAACATGCTTCCGCCCCGAGAAAATATTTAAAAACAATTCAGAAAAAGGGGCTCGTGAAACTCACCTTAGCACATGCAAGCAGGTAACAACAATCATTATCAGTTAACACGTCCAATCTGTATTATGATCCCTACGATCGTTATTATACAATTATTGATTATATAATCTTTAACCGTATCAACCGGTACATCTGGGGACACTGTTAACCCAGTAATGTACCCATTCCGGGGGCTATGTTAACCCAGAAACACTTCTCCGGACTCAGATTGTGATATCGTTTAGAGTTAAGTAGTCAAAATTACTATTAGTTTGTTTTTCCCCGTTTTGCGTGCCTAGCACGGTTATCCGTTTTTACGTTTCAAAAATGAGTTTGGTCACACACGACCTGAAAATAGTGGTTGACTAATAATTTAATTAAAGTTGTGAAATTAGAGCTCGGTTTAGACGCCCCGATTGGCCGCGGGACCCGTTTCCGTCTTTAGTGCACCGGAAACTTGTTAAATCGGAAAAATTACTCAAATCATCCGAATTATTTTCGGATAATTTATTTTTACTTGTTTAACTCAGTTATATGAAAATAGTTCATTTTTAGGGTTTTTATACACCAGTCAGCTCGTCTACCCGAACTTTGATGGTTTACGCGTTTTAAACTTTAAAAGTTTGTTTTTATTTTCTTTTTAGCACAAATAATTATCCGTTTAGTCTCGGATCTTGAAATTTTGCACAAATCACTTTTTGACAGTGGGGAATTTAATAAAACTATTTCCAGAATTAATTTTTATATTTAAAATTTATTTATCTATTTTTAAACACCATTTAAACACTAAATATGTCGTAAATACCAAACGACGTTAGAAAAATCCCATTTTTCCTGGATGACCCTGCCATCCAAATAGTCCCCTGTAATTTTTCCAGAACCAAAATCTCTTTTTACATGCCATTTTCACTAAAACCGAGCTAGAAAACCCTAGAACTCGTTTAACCGAAAAGCCTACTTAGACTTCTCCAACGGACCTAAAATTTTGTGTGTGACTTTTACATGTTATAAAAAGCTTATCTGGAATTTTCCAGAATTTTTCATGATATATAACTATTTTTCACCATTTTTAGCCAAAACCGAGCATTAAATTCACCAAATATTCATCCTTTGTCCAAAAATTACCAAAAATTCACAGAACTCATATTTTCATGTGTAGATCATCCCTGTAAAATTTCATGACCTAACTCTAAACCTACCACAATCTGTCCAAAAATCCAATACCGAACATAAACCGAATATACCTTTTGTTTTCCGCCACTACAAGCTACAAACTCGTCTTTCCGCCTTATCTACCACTAAATACAGAACCTACAACCAACATACCACAATACCAAGCAAGTTACACTCACAATCAAGCCTCTTACACTATAGTTTCGGTTATTGTTTCAAAACTAAAGTTTAAACCGTAAAAATTTGTTTTTGGTTCGTTTAACTCCTTTCTTGGACCAAGATCCCTTGTATAACCCGTATACATCACTTGATCATGCAAGAATCGGTTTTCATCTTTGAAACCTAATTTTCTTGCAAATAAACTCAAGAAACGAAGATGGAAACGTAAATACTCGACTTTTTACCTCGGTTTTCTTGCTACAAACTCGGGTTTTTAGATGATATTGTGGAGAGGAAGGAAGAACATGGCCAAGCTTGTTAAAAAAAATAACAACACAATGGGGTAACACCCCCTTGGTCCGATCGGTTAAAGGGGGGAGGTGGGGTGGGACCCACTTCTCCAATTCTAGCCACTCATTTGGATTTCTGAAATCCGGATAATGTTTTGGATAATCTGGTTCAGTTCGTTTTTCGGTTAAATGTTTAATTCGGCTTAAAACGAGGCTAAAACGGTCGTTTTCGGCTTAAAAATGAAATTTATATAAAACCGATTTAAAAACTTTAAAAACTTAAACCATGACATTTATTAGCTTAAAACATCATATTATTAATAATTGCGCATCCTTTTCGGCTTGATCGATCGTCTCTTGCTCGGTTTGGTATTGAAGGTTTCGTTTAACGCACCGACGTACCATTAAATCGAAATTCTTTTTCTGTGCCGTACTTTACTTATCCCGAAGCATTAATGCTTCGTAAAATCTCTAAATATTATAGATATCGTCTATAATTGAACCCTCGATTCGTTCGGGTTTCAATAACTATCGATCGATTAATCGCATATTCAATACGATGAATTATATATTCACATACAATCAATACAGTGAACCATGTATTCTCGTATAATTACTATGGTAATTCATGTACCCGACATTAAATATAACGTAACTACTGTATATCGGTTAGGGTATACCTGGTTTAGTCGGAATCGTTACATTCTCCCCCCGTTAAGAAATTTCGTCCTCGAAATTTTTTCACGCCCACTATCCCCTTCCAAGAGAAAGGTGGGGGTTTTTCCTTCAGAATTCACCCTCGCGTTACCAGGTATAATCTGGTCCTCGCTGTTAATTCCTCTTAATCTTAATCAATAACGCTTGGTGTGTCCAAACTGTTTAGTTTTCCCGTCTACTATCTCTACGGAATTATTTATGATATCAAGCATGTTTTCTATGAGTACCTCCATTACTAGTACTCTCGTTGCCTCGTCGCTTAGGTACTTTTCAATCCGTATACATCATGTATAGTACTTAGCCCTTGGAGTGCTTTAATCGATAAACTAAATTACCAATCATGGAGATAGTCTCATGAGGTCCAATATATTAAAGAGCTATTTTCGGTTTTGCCAAACCTCATATCACCTCTCTAAGGTGATACCTTAAAAATGCCTTGTAACCTCTTTCCAGTGACAATGGTTTCCTTTGAATGTTGGCATAAATCCTTTGCCAATCTCGCGCTGCTTTCAACTTATCTTAAATATTATAAATCCGATTGATTGTTTCTCGAATCAATTCAAATCTTATGGCTTGATTGACGCCCATTTTCAATTCAACAAATTGGTGATAATTACTTCACCCATAGAAAGCTTCAAGCTCTCGATGCTTCCTTCCCCGCCTTGCAATAATGGAAGTAGGATGACTATTTCAATCTGAGATAATTGAAAATGGTACTCCACGACGAGATACCATTTCATCATCATGAATTTGGGCGAGAATTCATTGTGGTAATCGTCATGGATTGGGATAAAATGTGAGGATTGGTTAATCGATTCGCGATTACCCAATTTACATCATGCCTTTGATATACCTTGGGAATTTGCGTCCCGAAATCCATTGTAATCTATTCCCACCATCATTGGCGAATTTTCTGTCGTTGTGGCGTTCCCTAGGGTTTTCAGTGTGCAGCCTTATCTCTTGCATAACTTAAATATTCGCCAACATACGTAACCATATCTTTCTCCAAACTCGGCCATTAATAAAATCCTTTCAGATATTCGTATCATCAATAGTCTATTGCGATCCCGGATGTATGGAATATTTCGATCTATGCGCTTCGTCCATGATTAATTCACGAAGGTCATGGAGGGTCGGGATCCAAATCCGATTTTTGAAATAAGGAATTTCGTCCACGCGCTGTTCGAAATTCTTCTCATTGCCGTAAAGTCCCTCCTTTTCCAAATGTTCCTCTTTCAACGCCTCACGTTGAGCGACTCGAATCAGGTCCGAAAAGTTCGACTGGACTATCATCCCCAGCGCTCGCACTTGCAATGGCTTAACCCGATCTTTCCTACTCAAGGCATCGGCTACGACGTTAGCCTTGCCGGGGTGATAACGGATGTCACAGTCATAATCGCTTAACAACTCGACCCATCTTCGATGAATATGAGACTGTGGTCTCTTATCATCTATAAAATTTGTACATTTGCGTCGTACAAAGGATTATGAGTTGGGTAATGCTAAAAATTCTTCAATAAACCGCTGATAGTCTCCGGCTAGTCCTAAAAATTGGCGCATTTCCTTTGGCGCCTTGGGTGACTGCCAATTTTAATGGTTTCTACCTTACTCGGATCAACGTGTATTCCTTGATGATTTACAGCGTGACCGAGGAATTGCACTTCTTGTAACCAGAAGTTACACTTGGGGAATTTTGCATACAACTTCTCCTGATTCAGAAGTTCTAAAATTATTCTTAAGTGTTGCTCGTGCTCTTCTTTACTTTTCGAGTAGATCAAAATATCGTCAATAAACACGATGACGAATTTGTCGAGGTAGGGTTTACAGACTCGATTCATGAGGTCCATGAACACTGCCGGCGCATTTGTTAGTCCGAAAGGCATAACTAAGAACTCGTAATGGCCGTAGCGAGTCCGAAACGCTGTTGTTGCAACGTCCTCCTCTTGGATTTTTCATTTGGTGATAACTATATCTAAGATCAATTTTCTAAAAATAAATCGCTCCATGCAGTTGGTTAAACAGATCATTTACTTCGAAGAAGTGAATGCCTATTCTTGATCGTCACTTTATTCAATTCTCCCTAATCAATACATATCCTAACACTTCCGTCCTTCATTTCCCAAATAACACTGGTGCACCCCATGGTGACTAACTAGGTCGTATAAAACCTTATCCAATAATTCTTGCATTTCAGTTGGTGCAAGTCGGTAGGGTGCTTTAGCAACAGGGCCAGCTTGAGGCATTAAATAGATTTTGAATTCGACCCGTCGGGTTGGCGGTAATCCAGGAAGTTCTTCTGGGAAAACTTGTGGAACTTCGCGTACCACCGGAATATCTTCTATATGTTTCCTTTTAAATACTTTTCTCTGTATCTCGTCGCTTCATCGTCCGAAAGAGAGTTTCTAATCATCTTCTTCTCATATTTGATTTCAGCTTCAAGTTGAATTAGCCAATCCATGTTAACTATTATGTCAAAACTTCTTAACTTTACCGATCGTAGGTCAATAAGGAAAGGTTAATCGTTCAGAATAATAGGACAATTCCGAACAATTTAGTTAACCATTAGGGATTTACCGTTAGCGATTCTACAGTATAGGGTTCTATAGTTTCACTAATCGGTATCTTTCCAAAGGGTAGGAGGTTAACAGGAACTAACTTCTATCGACGACCGTAAAAATATCACTGAAGCCTATTGATTTAAAACTACAACATACTCAATACCACCTTTGGATCATGACGTGCTTTATTCGAATTACTCACGAAAGCACGGCTCCTTGCTTGACCAGAGGTTGATGCTTGTCATGAGGTTCGTCTTCCAACGACACCTTGGTTCAACTTTGGGCAACTTCTCTTGAAACGTTATGTACTGCCACATTCATAGCAAGTACAACTGTTTGGCATAATTTGATTTCTTTGGGTGGATTGTTATTGAAGTTGTTGGGTTCGGAGTGGTTGTACACGAATGGGTTGGGGTTGCCGGTTCACATGGCTTCAATTGGTTCTACAATTGGGGCATTACGTCCATCTTTACCACACCTGTGGCCTACTATCACTCGACATTCTTCTTCCTGCCGATAACCATATTTTCCACATTTAGGGAAGGACCCTTCATGCGGTTCATGTTTTCACACCAGAATTAGTCTTGGTATAATTCTGGGTTGTAGGACATACCTACTTATTCAAAAGCCTATCTTGCACTATACCTTTATCATTTCTCTTCTTTAACACTCGACGTCTCACCTAACGTCCTTCCAGTCCGCTTCCCATAGAGTCAAATATATCAATGCTGGCTTGTGACACAACCCTTCCAAAGGTTGTATATTTTACAGGATTGACTATACTCCTTATCGATGGAGTTAGTCCCCAATATAGCGCTCACTTCGCTTAGTTTCAGGAGTAATTAGCCATGTTACCAGACATGAAAATTCCTTCAAACGATTAGCGTGTTCTAAGTGATCAGCACACAACATTTCTATCTTCCATAGCTCAGTTTCCAATCTCTGAAGTTAATTACTCGAATAAAAGTGCTCTAGCCCAAGAATTTTAAATTCCGACCATATCATCTGAGTAATAATTTTCTAACTATAATTTTGTACCATCGTGTTCCATCACGATACAACATAATCTACCAACATATCTGTAGCATATTTCACTACACAATGTTCTAGACTCTTACCAATATCCTTAACCATTTCGATCTTTTCTATCCACTCACTAATCTATCCCTCCCTTTACCATCAGTAAACTATTAATGATTTCCTTAACATAACCAACAAATATATCCTTCATACCGGATCTAATTCATTACGACTACTATTCATGTTTAGTTTATAGCTAATACTTGTAGTCATAATAGTATTCGGTGGGACATTATCACTCTTAGTAATAACTCTAAGAATTGAAATATTCATATTCATGTGATTGCTCGATCTATAATTCTGCGCTCATATTTGCATCAACACTAGCAGTGATCTGTGATATGACGTTCGGTACCATCATCTGCTATATTTGAGCAATCAACTGAATCATATCAATCTCCATCATTGGAGTTACTCTTTTTATGTCATTCTGCCGTACCCATCCCGTACGCAGTAATCAATACTAATCTCACCGTATAACTCGTTACCAGCTCAATCATAACAGCAGGTACACATACACACCAAATATTATCACACATATTACACATACCAGTATCTAGTATATATGTCCCACAAATATAATAACATATGGACTTAACCTGACATCGGTTAACGTTTAAATATGTTTCATAACCCTTGTCACCAACTGACAAATAGATCTTTCTTAACAAAGATTAATGTTTAATATGCTTGATTTCAATATCCTTCTGCATGTCAGCATAACCAATACATGCTCACCGTGAGCACCAAATGATTACGTACCACGGAGTTATAATATCCGTGTCTATTTGTATATCTGGCATACACGGTATACCACCTACGAACGAACAACCAACTATGCTATAATGATTCCAACACCTCTTTGTGTATGGGTAATCATTCTATTCAAGTATACATGGGTATAGGCATCTAACGGATGTAAGGATAACATAGGGAGTTGCACGGTTCAAGGTAATCGCGCAACCCATGTTGCCTTCAAATATTATCAATTACTATTATGGGAAACTCTATCACTTGCTCAGTCAATGTCCTCAGGCGTTCTAGGTTCGCTAAAGTCGGTAATTCTCGATCTGGAGGTGGTATGTCTCATAGGTTTGAGAGTGAGAAATACACATATATATTTCTATATATTATTTTTAACTGCTCATTTATCATCAAATTTATTATTATTATTATTATTATTATTATTATTTTTTTTTACCTTAATGGAATAAGAATGGGTTCAGGTACAGGTCCGTCCGTACGTGAGGGTCGGCGGTTCGGGTGAACATAGGGGGTTATTAGAATATACGGTACCGGTGTTGGTAGGGTAAGGGATTCATCAATTTTGGTTGGGAGTGACGGTTACTAGATATTTCTGGTTAATGTCAAACGGGAGATCTAACTTGGTACTATCATAACTATGGCCCGGTTACTAGATATTTCTCGATACTTTTATTATTTCATCCCCCGGTTCCTTATCCGGGTCCTATTTCTCAATACATGTACCCACAAGATATGTACATATATATATGTATACACATTGGCACGCATAAATAATATTATATACTTTACACATATGTTGCCATTTTTACCAATTAACGTTCCACGTGACTTCCCCTGAATTCCCTCGTGCGGACAAGTCTGTTATTATGTTCCGGACCATAATAACTCACTTGTCCATCCAAGTTCATCCAGATCTCGTCACTATAAATTATTAGTTGATATTCAGATCCTATAATACTTGAGTTACTGGTTATATTTTAGGTATCTTTTAAAGACATCCTAAATCTTTACAACCAATGGCTCTGATACCAACTTCTGTAACACCCCGTAACCGCAGCGGAAATGTAAACGGGATGCAACAGACACCTCTGATATCAACCACATTGTTTATAAAGAAAACTGAATACATTAATATACTTCAAATTACATTATCTCGTATTTCATTACCGTCTAGGTGATACACACATCATGCATTACGATACATAATTCTATTTATTATAATGTATCCTAACATCCCGCACGCAAATCTTACACACATCAAGCACTTAGCACGTAAACAATCACTTCATCTTAATTGTACCTGAAAAGCATGTGAGAAAACGGTCAACTACGAATAGTTGGTGAGTTTCACCATTCGAGTAAACCATGATAAATCATTGTCAAAATATAATATTATCGATGTAATTATGCTAAGCCCACAAGTGAAACCTCTGTTAACCCAGTACTGTACCCGTTCTGGGGGCAATGTTAACCCAGAAACACTTCTAGGGACATCTGGGGACACTGTTAACCCAGTATAGTACCCATTCCGGTGGGCTATGTTAACCCAGAAACACTTCTAGGGACATCTGGGGACACTGTTAACCCAGTACTGTACCCATTCCGGGGGCAATGTTAACCCAGAAACACTTCTAGGGACATCTGGGGACACTGTTAACCCAGTACTGTACCCATTCCGGGGGCAATGTTAACCCAGAAACACCTCTAGGGACATCTGGGGACACTGTTAACCCAGTACTGTACCCATTCCGTACGATTCCTGTACAATCAAATATTTATAAATACACGCAAATCCATGCGTTCAGTATGTACTAAAACATTTCAATAGTAACATGCTTCCGCCCCGAGAAAATATTTAAAAACAATTCAGAAAAAGGGGCTCGTGAAACTCACCTTAGCACATGCAAGCAGGTAACAACAATCATTATCAGTTAACACGTCCAATCTGTATTATGATCCCTACGATCGTTATTATACAATTATTGATTATATAATCTTTAACCGTATCAACCGGTACATCTGGGGACACTGTTAACCCAGTACTGTACCCATTCCGGGGGCTATGTTAACCCAGAAACACTTCTCCGGACTCAGATTGTGATATCGTTTAGAGTTAAGTAGTCAAAATTACTATTAGTTTGTTTTTCCCCGTTTTGCGTGCCTAGCACGGTTATCCGTTTTTACGTTTCAAAAATGAGTTTGGTCACACACGACCTGAAAATAGTGGTTGACTGATAATTTAATTAAAGTTGTGAAATTAGAGCTCGGTTTAGACGCCCCGATTGGCCGCGGGACCCGTTTCCGTCTTTAGTGCACCGGAAACTTGTTAAATCAGAAAAATTACTCAAATCATCCGAATTATTTTCGGATAATTTATTTTTACTTGTTTAACTCAGTTATATGAAAATAGTTCATTTTTAGGGTTTTTATACACCAGTCAGCTCGTCTACCCGAACTTTGATGGTTTACGCGTTTTAAACTTTAAAAGTTTGTTTTTATTTTCTTTTTAGCACAAATAATTATCCGTTTAGTCGCGGATCTTGAAATTTTGCACAAATCACTTTTTGACAGTGGGGAATTTAATAAAACTATTTCCAGAATTAATTTTTATATTTAAAATTTATTTATCTATTTTTAAACACCATTTAAACACTAAATATGTCGTAAATACCAAACGACGTTAGAAAAATCCCATTTTTCCTGGATGACCCTGCCATCCAAATAGTCCCCTGTAATTTTTCCAGAACCAAAATCTCTTTTTACATGCCATTTTCACTAAAACCGAGCTAGAAAACCCTAGAACTCGTTTAACCGAAAAGCCTACTTAGACTTCTCCAACGGACCTAAAATTTTGTGTGTGACTTTTATATGTTATAAAAAGCTTATCTGGAATTTTCCAGAATTTTTCATGATATATAACTATTTTTCACCATTTTTAGCCAAAACCGAGCATTAAATTCACCAAATATTCATCCTTTGTCCAAAAATTACCAAAACTTCACAGAACTCATATTTTCATGTGTAGATCATCCCTGTAAAATTTCATGACCTAACTCTAAACCTACCACAATCTGTCCAAAAATCCAATACCGAACATAAACCGAATATACCTTTTGTTTTCCGCCACTACAAGCTACAAACTCGTCTTTCCGCCTTATCTACCACTAAATACAGAACCTATAACTAACATACCACAATACCAAGCTTGGTTCGTTTAACTCCTTTCTTGGACCAAGATCCCTTGTATAACCCGTATACATCACTTGATTATGCAAGAATCGGTTTTCATCTTTGAAACCTCATTTTCTTGCAAATAAATTTAAGAAACGAAGATGGAAACGTAAATACTCGACTTTTTACCTCGGTTTTCTTGCTACAAACTCGGGTTTTTAGATGATATTGTGGAGATGAAGGAAGAACATGGCCAAGCTTGTTAAAAAAAATAACAACACAATGGGGTAACACTCCCTTGGTCCGATCGGTTAAAGGGGGGAGGTGGGGTGGGACCCACTTCTCCAATTCTAGCCACTCATTTGGATTTCTGAAATCCAGATAATGTTTTGGATAATCTGGTTCAGTTCGTTTTTCGGTTAAATGTTTAATTCGGCTTAAAACGAGGCTAAAACGGTCGTTTTCGGCTTAAAAATGAAATTTATATAAAACCGATTTAAAAACTTTAAAAACATAAACCATGACATTTATTAACTTAAAACATCATATTATTAATAATAGCGCATCTTTTTCGGCTTGATCGATCGTCTCTTGCTCGGTTTGGTATTGAAGGTTTCGTTTAACGCACCGACGTACCATTAAATCGAAATTCTTTTTCTGTGCTGTACTTTACTTATCCCGAAGCATTAATGCTTCGTAAAATCTCTAAATATTATAGATATCGTCTATAATTGAACCCTCGATTCGTTCGGGTTTCAATAACTATCGATCGATTAATCGCATATTCAATACGATGAATTATATATTCACGTACAATCAATACAGTGAACCATGTATTCTCGTATAATTACTATGGTAATTCATGTACCCGACATTAAATATAACGTAACTACTGTCTACCGGTTAGGGTATACCTGGTTTAGTCGGAATCGTTACACGTAACGAGCCACACAAGATGAGCTGGGCCAACCCACCCCCTGGGCACACCGCACCATGCGGCCAGGGCTAGGGGTGAGGTCGCGCGGAGCCCAGTGGGGTCTACACGTTTTTGGACGAGTTTTGTTGTCTTGTATCTTGTCTTGATCCATTTTTCATGCAAACTCTTGTAAATTACACCCATATTTGACCATCAACATTACCCTATATCAACACCATCATATCCCTTCATTTTCCCTTGCTACATGCCCAAATTTTCTCTCAAACTTCAAAGATCTTAAGGTCATTTTCTAAGTGTTCTTGAAGGTTGGACTTCCAAAAGTCAAACCGAGTTTAATCTTTCATTCTAATTAGCTTATATAGTCTTAATAATACTTGAATATGGTGGTACAACATATATATAATATACACCCCTTGTTACCTTTTGTAGTTGCTTCTCCGATTCCGGTCGTTGAGGTTTCGGAACTTGTAAGGCAAGGCTTCATGGAGGACTTCATGTTCTTGATATATATATATATATATATATATATATATATGTACTTATATAACTTGTTTATACATACTAACCCTGCTTAAGTTCTGCTTGTTTTAGTTTGTTTTTCATATTTATAAGTTCCATGGTTATGGATTTGAAGAGTCTAACCACGGTTTGACCGTCTCTAGCTCCAAACCATAAACGGAACTTTGTTTACTAGTTTTTGTTAAATAATTGTTTATACATGTTGAATGTTAGATTTAAGTTTCTAAAATCATTTTTACGAATTCTATGGTTATGGGTTTGTAGAACCTTACCTCGGTCTTAACCCGAACCAAGATCCGAACCGAAAACCGAACTTTTGTTTAAAGACTTTATTGTTTACTTTTTACTGGTAAAACTTAAGTATCATTACTTATAAATTATTATACAGGTTATTTGATATTTGGGCATGTGGAAACCATATATGAACTTATTGTGAGATGGAAACTGAACCAAACTGAACAAAACCGATTTTTAGTCGCTTAAGACACACAAGTTTGTTTTTAGCTATCAAGACTTGTATATTTCTTTAAAAATAGTTTACAAACTGATTTTAATTATTTTCTTAAGTACTTGGAAATGTTGGATCCAACTTGATCTCATAACAAAGTTTGGACCGACAAAACTGAACACTCGCTTAAGGTATATTGTTAGTTCTAAAACAGTAGATCTACATACTTGGTTAAGTATTATTGGATTTTTATGAGTTATCTCATAACATTTAATATTTTGGAAAGTTGACTTTGGGTTTGACCAATTGTCAAGACCCGAACCAACACCCCGAACACTCGTTAAAAACCCGTTTTAGTATCTTTATTCCAATGGGACTTGCATTCTTGCATTTTACCCACCTTATTACTTAACATAGGTTGAGTAAATATTAAGGTTAGATACTTTAACCCGGTTTCGAGCAAACTTACATTTTTAAAGGGTTATTATTATAAGTTCTTAAATAGTTACATTTTAAACCTTGAACTTTAATTGTTTGCATTTCTCAACATTTATTTTATTTAAAGACTTTCAAGACAACCTTTCTAAATCTGAGACTTCTTTCCGTTTAGGCATTGTTTGTTAAACTTGTCGTTCCGGCAAAATCTCCAAATCATCATCTTTCAAGTTTTTTACTTGAACATGAGTACTTTCATACCCCGTCTTCCATATTTTATTTTGGGGTGACATTTCATACTTATTCAACTAAATGTTTTATACTTGAATCTTAAACCACAAAGGTTATTGTATACTTTACTTAAATAATTGCTCGGTTTGGTGTTCTATGATTATATGCCTTTGTGTTTATCGCGTTTGGTTGGTGGAACTATAAAATCTTAGTCTATTTGGCAACCCCTTATAGCAAGGTGTCGTTACCGTAATGCAATTAATGATAACTATAAAATCATAGACTATTTGGCATCCACTTATAGCTAGGTGTCGCTAATGTGTTTAGCGATATCTATTTATCCAAGTTATTGCTTTTATTTATTGTTTCGTATACGAGTTTGTGGCTTTCCTTACTATATACTATTATGCTCAAACTTATGAATTGCTCGCCAACCTTTGTGTTGATAAACTTTATTTTATGAAATGTTACAGGTATGCATCTTGGTTGATTTGGGATTGTGAAGAAAACGTCATCAAGACCTTTAGGATATTAGTAAAATGAACAACATTTATTTTGCTATATTTTGTGATATCTTGTTATGACTATTTTATGAATGTTTGTTATGTGACATTTACGATGTTGTGAAATGAAATGAGTTTGTTAAATATTGTCGCTTTAATTAGTGTCATGTGCTTATGGCAATCGTTACACCTCGACATGTTCCGCCGCCTTTGGTCAGGGTGTGACAAAACCGATGTAACATCCCGTTTTCTAGTTTCGGTTAATAAATTAAAATACAAGTTATTATGAGTTGGACTAGTGTTGGGTTAATGGATATGGGTTATGGACTTGGGTTATGAAGGAAAGAAGGAAAGACCATGGGCTAAGCCCATGATCCATAATTATATAAGCATTTATTTCCCATTTAATCATCCGTTTCACACATATTCCATACATCACCAAAACACACATTTAAGCTCACTCTCTCTCTAATTCTCTCTCTAGCCGAAACATAGAAGAAGAACCGATCCCGACCCAAGGTAATGATAGTATGATTGTAACAACTCGTGTTTTATTTTTAAATTTATATTTTTATTAAATACTCGACTCGATTCAATTTTCGGGTTATTTTAAAGTATTGTGTTTATCAAATTAGATTGACTATTTTATTACTATTTAACTATTTATAAATATATCTTTAACGCTTTTACACTTTTAGCCCATACTATATAGTTTATCTTCATTTGTGTCCAAACTTAAACCCCAGGGTCCAATCTGTAAATAACTTTATAACCCATATCATAAACTGGTGTTCGTTTACCAAACCCGACCCATATTCACGTTTTCTTGAACCCGAATTCAAAAATCTTTAACTTGGACAAAAATTCTTGCTTAATTAATAAAATTGATCTTGTGTATCATTTACCTATATCAATCGTGGCTTCACCGACATTCTATGTGTAAGGCCCCGTAACCGGTAACCCTATTTTCGTGTTGGATTTACTCTAATAAACACAGTTCTAAATATCAGAGTTAATTAAAAACTTTACGCGGAATATAAAACTTTCATAAAACATTACATATCAATTCATACTCATGTCTTAAAACATTCCTCTTGTCTTTCAAAATCAAAACATAACTTATAAAACATATCGGATCTTCAGATGCCAGGCCTTAGTCTTCTGCCATGTGTCCTCCACTCAAGCCAGCTGTCTCATCCTACTCACCTGCGTGCATACTAAAAGTCAGCTACGCTGAGTGAGTTCTAGTTAATCATACACTACCATACAATACCTTGTTACATACATACGTACTTAACCTCATAACTTTCTTTCATTCACACATAAGTACTCATACCTTCATTCTTACTTACATACTTTCTTTACATTCATAATCATACGTTTTAAAGAGCCTTTCGCCCTATAACCTCACAGATATTATAAGGGTCTGGTCCCTAACATCACAGATATTATAAGGGTCTGGTCCCTATCATCACAGATATTATGAGGGTCTGGTCCCTAACATCACAGATATTATTAGGGTCTGGTCCCTAACATCACAGATATTATTAGGGTCTGGTCCCATGTTTTCGAATATTAGTAGGGTTCGATTCCCTCTTCGTTGCCATACAACCATACATCCGTTATTTCCTTCTTTTATTAACTTTCTTACGTTCATACCCCTAAGCATACATATCATACTTACCTTAACTTAGCGTTACAACCTGACAGTACGTGCAATATCCGAAGATCGTTCACGTACCGTCATGCCATCATTCATACATTTCACATTATTCACATAAGGCATACACTTATCTCTTAGGATAAGTGTATTAACAAACATATCGAGTATGCACACAGCCCCGAAGACGTAACACATAAATGGGGCTAGAAACTCACCTGGATCCTGTTACGCTCGCCGTTGATCGTAATTCCTTTCTTTAACTGGGCTCGGCTAACTGTATAATATTTACACATATCAATTAACTACTGCTACTCGTTTGTATTCCTATCTATATATGACCCACAACGAACGGGGGTCCGGGGGCAGCGCCCCTGGCAGCGGGGTTCTAGGGGCGGCAGCCCCTAGCGGGGTCCAAGGGGCAGAGCCCCTGGCTGGGGTTAAGCTGCCAGGTCAGCTTGGAAAAATTTTATTTTCGATAACTGCCTTAACACATTTTCCATTAGGTTTTTAATTTATTTTATAGACGAACTTCGCTTCAGGCGAAGTTAAACCTTAGGCGAACTTGGAAACAGCTTGGTTCTGGCTTGATTCGATCGAATAGGAACACGTTCGATCGAATAGGAACACGTTCGATCGAATAGGAACACGTTCGATCAAACAGGAACACGTTCGATCGAATAGGAACACGTTCGATCGAATACAACACTCATTCGATCGAATACAAAACTCATTCGATCGAATGAGTTGGAGACCATTCGGTTGCTTCCCTATTCGGTCGACTGGACTTGTTCGATCTACGCATTCGATCGAATGGACTGATTCGATCGACTGGTTCGATCGAATGAGTCTGATTCGACTCCTTCAAGCTGGGCGACGGAGAAACCCACGGGTTTTCCAGATTTTCCAGATTTTTGACCCAAAATCGAAGTTTTTGACATGGAAATGCTCGGGATTGAAAGGGCTATCGATTCCTAGTACTTTTAAACACAAAAGCTTGCATTTTGACACCAAAACAAGGCGGTTTTTGACCCGAAAACTCAAGTTACGAAAATGGGAGTTTTTGCTCGATTTGAGGTCGAAAATGGTTATGAAAACGGATGATTTTCGAGAGGGACTTACCAAAAACGATTAGGAACAAGATTGTGGACTCGGATTTGAGATTTGAGAACTTTCTCTCTCTAGCTTCTCTCTCTAGAAATGAGAGTGTTTGGGTGGGTGTAAGTGAAGGAAGATGGTGAAAATGGTGGAAGTGTCAAGAACTTTCGTTTATATACTACGGGTTTGGTTAGGCTCGGGTTCGCTTCCTACGGGTCGAGACAGGCCGAGTTCATAAAATAACTAAGCCCAAGACCCGTTCCTTACTCGACATTAAATAACTAAAACGTGAAATTACTAAACATAACTTTCTTTTATTTATCAATATAAAAATTTTAGGATGTTACAAGTCTTCCTCCCTTAAAGAGGTTTCGTCCCCGAAACCTAACTATTACATAAACAAACTAGGGTAAAACTTGCGCATCTCATCCTCGACTTCCCAAGTAGCATCAGATCCCTTGCGGTGTTTCCATATCACTTTGACCAAGGGTATAATCTTGTGACGAAGCTGCTTCTCCTTGCGATCAACGATCTTTATCGGTTGCTCGATGTAGTTCAATTGTTCATCAACCTCGATGTCCATTAAGGGCACGTGAGACGTGTCATCAGCTAGACACTTCCTCAGATGAGAAACATGGAAGGTTGAATGAATTCCTTCAAACTCATCGGGTAAATCCAGTTTGTAAGCTACTTCACCCACACGTTTTACAATCTTGAACGGTCCAATGTACCTCGGACTCAACGTTCCTCTTTTCCTAAAACGGATAATCCCCTTCCAAGGCGAGACCTTAAGCATCACATAGTCGCCAACGTTAAACTCAATTGGTCGACGCCGCTTATCCGCATAAGACTTTTGTCTGTCTTGAGCGGCTTTCATTCTTGCTTTGATCTGATCGAACTTTGAAGACGTTTCTTGAACCACTTCTATACTTCCCATTTCCTTCTGACCAATCTCACCCCAACACACCGGGGTTCTACATCGTCTACCGTACAGCATCTCAAACGGTGGCATACCAATACTCGAATGGTAACTGTTGTTATAGGAGAACTCTGCCAGATGCAGATGATCATCCCAACTTCCACCAAAATCTAAAACGCAAGCACGTAGCATATCCTCAAGGGTTTGGATCGTCCTTTCAGACTGTCCATCGGTTTGAGGATGATACGCCGTACTGATGTTCAACCTCGTCCCCATAGCTTCATGAAATTTCTTCCAGAACCTCGAAGTAAACCGTGTATCCCTATCAGACACGATCGATAACGGTACTCCATGCTTGGTTACAATTTCCTTAATGAACAAGCTTGCTAACGTTTCTGACGAGATGGCCTCTCGTATGGGCAGAAAGTGAGCACTCTTGGTCAAACGGTCCACAATCACCCAGATGGTATCATGTTGCTTAGCTGTACGAGGTAGCTTAGTTACGAAATCCATGGTGATGTGTTCCCATTTCCACTCAGGTATCTCTAGCGGTTGCATCTTCCCACAAGGCTTTTGGTGTTCGGCTTTGACTTGTAAGCAAGTTAAGCACTTACCAACATAATCCACTACATCGCTCTTCAATCCTGGCCACCAGTAATCTCTTTTCAAGTCTTGGTACATCTTTGTAGCTCCTGGATGGATTGAGTACCTTGACTTATGAGCTTCATCTAAGATTCGACTTCTAAGATCACCATGGCGTGGGATCCACATACGGTCGAACCTAGTCTTAACTCCATGAGTGTTTTCCATCAACTCATCTTGCTGGCCATAAATCCTTTCCTTCTTTACTAACCCTTCATCTATTAACACTTCTGACTGCACCTTGATGATTTCTTCAAAAAGACTTGGGTTCATGATCAACTTGTATGACTTCACTGTTGCAAGGACTTCCTCATTCTTACGACTTAACGCATCAGCGACCACGTTAGCTTTACCGGGGTAATACTTAATCTCACAGTCGTAATCCTTTATCAATTCTAACCATCTTCTCTGCCTCATGTTCCGTTCTTTCTGCTCGAAGAAGTACTTTAAACTCTTATGATCGGTATAGATAGTACACTTAGTGCCGTACAGATAATGCCTCCATATCTTAAGAGCATGCACTACAGCTGCTAACTCCAAATCATGCGTCGGGTAAGTACTCTCATGGACCTTCAACTGTCTAGACGCGTAGGCTATCACCTTCCCTCGTTGCATCAACACGCAACCTAACCCTTGATGCGAGGCATCAGCACAAACAACAAAATCCTCATCACCATCGGGTAAAGTAAGGATTGGAGCTTGCGTGAGTCTTCTCTTTAATTCTTCAAAGGCTTCTTCTTGAAATTTTCCCCAACTGAATACTATCGACTTTCGGGTCATACCGGTCAGCGGTGCGGCTATCTTGGAGAAACCTTCGATGAATCTCCTATAGTAGCCAGCTAACCCTAGGAAGCTTCGTATATCAGTCGGATTCTGCGGAGTCTTCCAATTCGTTATCGCTTCAATCTTAGCTGGGTCCACGGTAATCCCCTCCGGATTAACCACATGACCTAAAAATTGCACTTCTCTTAACCAGAACGCGCACTTCGAAAACTTGGCGTACAACCTTTCTTTCTTCAGAACTTCCAATACCTCTCTCAGATGCTCGGCATGGTCAGACTCACTCTTTGAATAAATCAATATATCGTCGATGAAGACGATAACCGACTTATCCAACATCGGTCGACACACCCTATTCATCATGTCCATAAATGCTGCAGGAGCATTTGTTAGACCGAATGACATTACAAGGAACTCGTAGTGTCCATACCGCGTTCGGAACGCTGTTTTAGGGATGTCTACCTCTTTCACCTTCAGCTGATGGTAGCCTGATCTGAGATCTATTCGTGAGAACCAACTCGAACCTTGCAGTTGGTCAAACAGATCGTCAATCCTAGGCAAGGGGTATCTATTCTTTACCGTAAGCTTATTCAACTCACGATAGTCTATGCACATTCTCATACTTCCATCCTTTTTCTTCACAAACAAAACCGGTGCGCCCCATGGAGAAACACTCGGTCTGATAAAACCCTTGTCGAGGAGTTCTTGCAGTTGGGACATTAATTCCTTCATCTCGGACGGTGCTAGACGGTAAGGCGCTTTCGCGACGGGCTGGGCTCCTGGTATTAAATCTATCTGAAATTCTATTTCTCGCTCAGGTGGCAGCCCTGGAAGATCCTCAGGGAATACTTCTGGGTAGTCGCGCACAATAGGAACATCCTTCATTTCTTTCGTCTCGGCCGTAGCGTTGACAACATACGCCAGGTAGGCACCGCACCCTCGCCTTAACAAACCCTCGGCTTTTATCATCGAAATGACATTAAGTCCATAACTCTCCTTATCACCATAAACCGTCACCGCACTACCATCCAATGACTTTAACCTTATCATCTTACTTTTACATACTATCTGAGCCTCAAACTCATACAACCAATCCATACCCAAGACTACATCGAACCCTCCTAAGGCCATAACATACAAAGTAACAGGGAACTCATGTCCCTCTAACTCTATCTTACAATTCTTAACCATTTTTGTTATTTTCACCGAAGTGTCACTTGCGGTTTCTACTACAAAAGTTTCAGACACTCGGCAGCCTTTCATTTTAGCGAGTTTACTGAATGTCGTAGCTACAAAACTTCTATTCGCACCAGAATCAAATAATACTAAAGCAGAAATGCCGTTTACTAGGAACGTACCAGTGACAACATCCGGAATCTGCTTGGCTTGTTCTTGGGTCAGCATGTAGGCTCTAGTTCTTGGCCTAGCTTGATCGGCATTCTTCCTTCCACTACCTCCAGCTTCAATCTCTGTACACTCCCTAGAAAAGTGACCTGTCTTACCACACTTGTAGCATGCAGGCTTCACACTGCACTCATTGGCATAATGCCCTACCTTCCCACACTTGTAACAGGCATTCGACCCCATTCTGCATTCTCCACCATGAGCCTTTCCACATTTGAGACAAACATTAGAACTTTTACCCCACTTGCACTCACCACCATGCCTCTTTCCGCAGGTCTTACACGATCTCTTCTCCCACACTTTCTGTTTCTTATCCCTGGAGTTCCATAACTGAGTACCGGGTCGTTTAGCAGGAGTGACCCCTTTCTTCTCTTTCTCTTCGTCCCTTTCCACCCCCTCATCCGCGGCCACGTCAGCATAGACCATTTCCGCGAGTCCAACAGCCGAATCAAA
>NW_027502778.1:0-45270 GCF_021521415.1 Bidens hawaiensis
ATGTTTTACCTATTTTTAAATCTTTATAGAATACTAAATATGTCAAAAATATCAAAATACTTTATAAAAATACCAAATTTTTCTGGGATGATCCTTGTCATCCTCATAACTTTCTGGAGTTTTTCCAGATTTTAAAACTCATATTTCAAGCCCTTTTTACCCAAAACCGAGCTAAAAGCCCTAGAACTCGTTTCACCGAAAAGCCTACTTAGACTTTTCCAACTGAGCTCAAATTTTGTGGGTGACTTTTATATGTGATAAAAAGCTTATCTTAAATTTTCCAGAATTTTTCATCATGTTTTGCTATTTTTCACTATTTTTGGCCAAAACCGAGCATTAAATTCACCAAATATTCATCTTTTATCCAAAAATTACCAAAAATTCACAGATCTCATATTTTCATGTGTAGATCATCTCTGTGAAATTTCGTGACCCGACTCTAAGCACACGAAAATCTGTCCAACTTTCTCATACACACGAAAACCGAACTATCTTGTGTTTTCTAGCTTTAGATCACAAGGATCTCGGTTTCTAGCCTTTGCTAGCCGCTAGATACAACACTTACAAGCACAACAACACCACACCAAGCAAACTATACCAACAATCAAGCCATCTCTTTCAAAATGTCGGTTTTAAGTAAAACTAAAGATTTTAACCGTAAAATTTTATTCTAAACACTTTTAACTAATTACTTGGATCAAGATCCTTTGTATAACTTGTATACATCCCTTGATCGTGCAAGGATTGGTTCCATCTCGGGTTTTCACCCATATGTCACTTGAACCCTTTTGTTCTTGCAAAAATAACTCAAACTAAAGAAATCAACACCAAAGATCATGTATTATAACATGTTTATACCTTGTGTTCTTGATTAGGGAGGATGGATTTGATGAATACTTGAAAAGTTGGGAGAGTTTTGAGAGAGTTTGAGTAGTTTTTGGTGGTAAAAAAAAAAATGAAAGATAATATGATAATGGGGGGGGGGGGGGGGTGGCCGGCCCTTTGTGGGTGTGTGGTGGGGGGCCCCACATCTCCCAATATTGTCCACATATCTAGATTACGCAATCTGGATAATGTTGTGGATAATCTGGTTCAGTTCGTTTCTCGTTTAAACTCGTAATTCGGCTTAAAACGAGCTTAAAATGGTCGTCTTTCGGGGTCAAAATAAAAATTTACATAAAACCGACTTAAAAACTTTAAAAACTTAAACCATGACATTAAAACATCATATTATTAATAATTACGCATCTTTTTCGGCTTGATTGATCGTCTCTTGCTTGGTTTGGTGTTAAAGGTTTCGTTTAGCGTACCGATATACCATTAAATCGAAATCCTTTTTCTGTGCTATAATTTACTTATCCCGAAGCATTAATACCTCGTAAATATCACTAAACATTATATACTTCGTCTATAATGTAATTCCCGATTCGTTCGGGTTTCAATAACCGATCAATGATTAATTGTAATCCCAATACGATTCACTATATAATTGAGTATGATTCATACTGTGAACCATATATATTCGTGTCAATGTGCTATAACTCATATAATCAATATTAAATAACACGTAAATAGTATATTCCGGCTAGGGTATACCTGGATTTGCCGGAATCGTTACAGAGGACAACATTTAGCTGTCACTCACCATAATCTAATCTATATGTATGATACAACTGTTAAGGCATTGCAAAGAAATATGAACACAAGCCTTTATAAAGGTATTGGATTTATTTGTATATACATTGTTGTTTATAAGTCATGATGGCCATAACACAAAGATGGCATGGTTTTAAGCTTTCAAGTCAATAAGAGTGTAAGAAGACTCGGCCCTCTAAAACGAGCATTAAACTGGGTATAAACATCACCCATTTATGTCATGTGTTAAGAGCATCTGCAGCTACGAGTGTCAGGAGTCATGTTCTCACCCTCAACACAAGCCAACTCTCCCGCAGTCGTTGTTTTGTCAAGGCTTCTTATAATAGTCTATTTGTACTTAAATGTTTACATCAAGACAAGTTCTATAGTTGCAATTGCAAGATAGTTCTTAAGAACTAACCACTCGTATGACACATTGATGAAGGCATTAAAGAAAGGCGAATTAGTCTTAAACTGGTCTCGTGCTAGATTCAACGCAATGGGCGAGAAGGCTGACATGAAGGCTTTCATTGACGGCAAAGCGGTGGGAATTCTCTTTCCAGACGACTGAATGAAAGTGAACAGCTCCGAGCAAATCTTCTAGGGAGCCGTACCATTTTTCTACTCTTTCTCACTTCTAAAAATAACTCAAAAACAAAAGAAGAATCCTTTTTTTATTTTGAAATATTAAGTGAAAGCGGTCACTAATGCTTGTAGCTTGCTTGTCAAACCACCCGACACAAGCACTAAACTGTGCATAAACACCACCCTTTTCTTCGAAGTGTTGTGGCCATTGGCGAAGTTTAATCGTAGTGTAAATTTACCCTGTTTTTTTGCGCAGTAGTGTAAATTTACCCATTTTCGGCCGAAAATTTTTATTCGTAGTGTAAGTTTAGCCTTTTTTTACTGAAAATTTGAGCCCGCCTCCCCCCCCCCACACACACATCGTTTATGAAATTTGTATACATTTTGAGGCCGGCCCCCCGGTGCCTCTGTCCAAGCTTCGCCACTGGTCGTGACTAGTCGCGCTATCCTCTTATGATAAGTTAGAAATGTGGCACAACACCACTAGGATCGATAGTTATTCCATCTATTACAAATCAACAATGAATAGTTATCATTAATTATTGATGCATAACGATCTCCCTCTATATGTGTGCTAAGTTCTAAGTCGCATATGTATGAATATTTCACTTGAAGTTACGGTTGATGATACATTATTGGTTCTTCACGCACAACATGAGTGTAGGCTACAAAATAGGCGAGAAGTAGCAAATACAAGACAACATATTCACAATATATCTCAACATGACTAAAAAGGGGGACACAACTACTTTAGTGATTATATCTTTAAAAGTAAATGATCAACGCTTACCCATTCAATCCTAGACCACTTGTCTCAGTGTCAAGTGTCAACACCGGTCTCATCGTTCCATCAATTCTAATTTTCTCTTGGTTATTTGATCAATACCAAGAAGTTTCAATTTGGCTAAAACGACTACGACGCATTGGCAGCGAACCTTGATGACTCGTGTTGTTGTCTCGTCGATGTAACGACATTAGATGGGTGAAGCAAGGACCACCATGAAAAGTAATGAAATTGCTGAACATATTGGGTAACGAAGATGGTCCAAATCAAATAATTTTTTTGTTGGTGGATAATTTTGCTTTTTCATTATCACCATCCATCCATGTAAGAAACCCTTTTAATTTGGGGGCATATGTTTTATTAATTGATGAATTAAATCCATATAGTTTAAGGTATCAACATCAGCCGTGTTGTGGACTTGAGGCAATGCAGCAGTGTGAATTCAGTAAGTATCGGTTAAATTCGTAACGGTAATGGCAACAAACTCAAACAAAAAGGTAATATGGAATGGTATTAGCAATCGTATAACTTATGTTAAAAAACATATTTGAAACGACGTGTAGTAAACTCAAGTCGACATGCATTCGATCATTATCGGGTTACGGTTGGTATCATACGGACACTAAATCGTAAACATAAATTTGTAAGCGCCAAAGTTAAAAAAAATAAGATGATGTGACATAAGTTAGTGCCGTCATGTGGACCAATCGGATCATAGGGTCACCCACCATATAATTTTTATCTATGTATCTAGTAAATAATCTATTAACATATAGTGTGAAGCTAAATTTATACCAAAATCAAATTATATATATGTTCAATTAACACGTTAAGAACAAACATGATACCAAACATTTACAAGTTGTGAAATCATATTCGAAACTTTCTTAATAAAATACTCATTTCTTCTACGATACAAAACATTCACAATTCGCAAACCAAAAAAATCAGTGCTATTTTGGTTATGGCATGTGTTTAAGTCCATAAAGATGTAAATAAATATTGCAATTGCTATAATTTCTTCTTCGACTACACCCCATCTATATATTTACGACTTTGGGCTTAGATTATGTCTTGACGATTTGTTTCCCCGTTTTCTTTCTACTCAATGAAGCAGCTGATGCGGCAACGTCCCAGATGATCGTTAAGTATATACATGGGATGGAAAACTTGCTGAAGAAGTTAATCATGTTTATAATGTCAAATTTCTTCAAACCCATAGTTTGGATTATGGAAGGGTGAAAACCCTGGTGTTTGAATTTTTCGAACCCCGTGTTGGAAAATAGGGAGGGGGGGGGGGGTTGGTTTTAGATGTGTGACATCTTTTAACTCTTGTTGAAATAGGGTGTATTATCATCCAGTCTTTTTAAAGAAATGAGATTTGGTTGGTTTGAAATATGTAGGTACGTGGATGCAATGTATAGAATTTGATCTCTAACCTAATAAAAAAATGTGGTTGTGCCTCATGACACATTTCTATGACTCATAAGTTGCTTATTCCCACTTCTTTTTACCCAATCATTTCAATATTTTTCTTTACAAATAAATTGTTGTTTCCCTCTTTTAAATATTTATTTTGGTTGTTATTTTTATACACAAAATAAATAAATGTGTTAGTGTACAACAAATCTCTGGAGTCCAGGACATAAATTTCTTTATATTAAACTCTTGAAAACATCAAAATAAAATACAATATTATTATACATGTTTTATTGCACATAAAAAAAAGAAAGCAATGCTGTAAAAGTAGATCTACAGGGGAGGACTCGTGATAAGGTATGGCGCCGATGGTAGTTTTTATAACTCCGTCTAGTTACTAATTATATAAAAATTGATCGAATGTGATTAATCTAAGCCAGAATCACATCTAGTCATCAACTTCGGCCGATTTTGACTTAAAAGATAAAACGTAATTCATATTTCTATAATATTAAAAAAAAAATATCGTTTTTTAACTAATGATTAACTAATTTTAGAATAATTTAGTATTTAAAAATGCATTTATAAATTGGATGTGACTCAATGATAGAACACTCACTTTACTAGTGAGAGGTATGAGGTTAAAACCATCACCAATTTATATGGGAGATATAAGGGATTACCCTGGTTTGCTATGGTTCAAGTCCTGATCTCACCCGGTTTTACCGGCTCCTCCCTGTCGTGCCGTTTGGCGGGCGTGGGGGTCGGGTTTTATCAGGTATGGCGCCGAGGGTAGTTTCTTTAACTCCGTCTAGTTACTAATTATATAAAAATTGATCGAATGTGAATAACCTAAGCCAGAATCACATCTAGTCGGTCAACTTCGGCCGATTTTGACTTAAAAGATAAAACGTAATTCATGTTTCTATAATATTAAAAAAAGAATATCGTATTTTAACTAATTTTAGAATCATTTAGTATTTAAAAATTCATTTATAAATTGGATGTGACTCAATGTTAGAGCACTCACTTTACTAGTGAGAGGTATGAGGTTAAAACCTCACCATCACCAATTTATATGGGAGATATGAGGGATTACCCTGGTTTGCTATGGTTCAAGTCCTGATCTCACCCGGTTTACCGACTCCTCCCTGTCGTGCCGTTTGGCGGGCGTGGGGGGTCGGGTTTTATCAGGGGAATCCTCAATAGGTGGACCGCTATGGGCTCCGTCCGTCCGGACTCGTGGCCGGCTCAGGCGACCTTTAGTCAATGATGGCCGCGTACAGAGTATCTGGCGTTACTTAGTTGGTCGTTTAAAAAAAAATTAAAAGTGCGTTTATCTTTTATATATTGATATTCACTTATTTTGTTAAAAATATTAGTAAAATTATAATATTTGACATATATATAGTATCCAAAAGTTAATTTTCTTTACCTTTACCATTTCTGAGTACTCACCGAGTACTCCGAATGCACCAACTCCCCAGTCAACTGCGTAAGATCCGTCTAACGACTTTTGCAACCTTGAAAAAAAGTCATCCTAAGATTCAAAGATAGGTCACACACACTTAAGTGTTTATACATAATAAATAACTACTTATTGCCATATGCCACAATTCTTTGAGCTTAACTTTACTTTTCTCGCTTCTTTTATTTCGCCTTTCACCACTTCGTAATATATAAATTTAGTTGTTTTAAAATTTGAAAGAAAAAAAATTTCATCTCAATTTAAAACACGAGGTTTCTTTATTTAACTCGTGTAATACACAAATTTCTAACCTAATTTTTAATATTAATGAAAACTAACAATAAAATAGCCAATAGAGGTTTAAAGTTTTGTTAAAAATATCTCTTTAAAAGTTACGTTTGAAGACGTCTTAGAACAAAAATTTATTAATAATTTCTTTAAATGGGCCGCATGTATCGTCTTTGAATTCACGAACGTAACTCGTTCGAACTTATCTTACATCACATATCGCCAGCTTGTGGCCTGTTTCTGAGCTATGGACTTCGCCACATCTGCAACGATCCGCATGCTCTAAATGCATCCAAAACAATACATGTAACAAAACTTTATATACGAAGGAAATAACTTTTTATTACATTTAATCAAATTTTATATATGTCCAATTAGCAAATTTCGTTATATTGAATGAACGGAACAATAAAATGAATACATGACCATGCATGTAACAAATTCACAAATGAGGCAATGAGAGATTATAATATATACACAATGTAATCCTGAGTTCATATGGATAGTATTTTTGGACAACATATGTAATTGTGGGCCCTTAAATAAATGGAATATATCATGTACCAAAATCACTTATGAGATACGAGTATTATATTATATACAATGTAATTCTTTGGTTCATCCGAATAACATTCTGGACAACATATGTAGGAAACCATTAGCCTTTGTCGTTTTGATTCAGGAAGTAATTTAATTATTATAAAAGAATATAGTAAACTACTTTGTAAAAAACAATTTAATAAATAAATATATACCTGAAATGAAAATTTTAAGGATTCTTTCTCCCAATAACTTAAGTGTATAAGCTAATCGACACATTAGCTTCATGTTTTAGTAGCTTGAGACTCGTATACTACACTTGTAAATGATGAAAAAAGTATATTTAATAATTAAATAAATATAAAAAAACAATAAACTTATCATACATCGTTAAAAGACAAATTATTTAACAGTGTATAAAACAATAAAAATATTTATATGGTTATTTTGGCCCTTTAAATAGTATTTAATAGTTGCCAATTAACAAATAAATGATCTTGAATGATTTGAAGATCTAACTAGTTTCAAATTGTGATTATTAATGTGCAAATGACAAGCTACAAAACATTGTCGGTTTTATTAATAAATATAGATAAGATATAAAGATAATCTTTTTTTATAAGAATGACCGGGCTAATTGATTTAAAAAGAAAACAATGTGTTAATCAAGAGTAGTCAATTGGCTCTTTAAATTTAGAGAGTGTGACGACCCTGTATAAGTCGTTGAAAAAAAATATAAAAAAGAAGATTATGCTAAATAAATATCTGGTATTTATTGTGATTCAATGTACGGGTGGAAGTGGAACACATAACTTTTATTTATTTATTTATTAATGATTTGAAAGAAGAAAATGATGGTAGAGAAATGGATCCCACTACAATCATATATCATTATATGTCGTCAAATCATACACCCATCTCACCCGTGGAACTTTTTACCCCTCAATTCCATTCCATTTACCCCTCAATTCCATTCCATGCATTGTCCCATCATCCCTATATTGCTTTCTATTTCCTTTCTCTATTAAAAGATTCACACCTACTACCTTTTTTACCATTTTTATAAATATCTTCATTAAAACCACTACTTTTAATTCTAATTCTAAAATGTTACAAATAAATCTTCAATTTATTAGGCCTTAGGGTGGCGTGGTGGGTATATGATGGACCTCTATCACTCCGCGGCAAATTGGAAATCATGGAACACCGCCTCATGTGTTTTTATCTCGGAAAGAAGGCAAATCTAAATTATCGTGATAACAAGAAAGATAAAGATTGTTATTCACGGTAAACGGTCAAGAAAACCGTTCAAAATTTATATATAAAAGCCAACAAAACCATTAAACAAATCAAACGAACACACACATTGATTGTTTAAATCTGAACCGAGTAGTTGAACACTTTTTTAGGGTTATGATCATGCATTTAATTGAAATTTTATTTTAATGTGGTTTTTTTTAATTAATGAGAATGAGTTTTTACTTTATTTGACTTTCATATTTAATTATATGTATTTAAAAAATTTTGTTTTTTAATTTATTTTATTTTAGTTATTAAAAAAATTTGATAGAAATGGTTCAAGTGATGTGAGCTGAAAGTGAATTAGTGATTAACTGATGGACTTAGATGAAATGAGATGACAGTTTGTGATTAGTGGGTTTTAAGTGATCTTCACCCTTCCCTCATAATAGTTATCTACTTATCTTATAATAGATGGATTAATAGGACTTAAATGATTACGGTCAAAGAAAAAGAAGTCGCTTTCGGTTTTATGCTTAATCAAGAAATAAATGAGTGACCATAAGACATTGTGTTAGAATTTGACATGGTGCATATCAAATCAAATGTGGGCACATAATAATATTATGCCTTATTGAGTCAATTTTTCTATACCTAACTAACTACGTTAACTTAATGGTAGACTTGTTACAATCAGGAGGCTCACAATAATGATGTTTTACATTTAAATTCAACATGGACGACTCAGTGTCATTCAAATCAATTCCAAATCAACATTCAATTTGCACAAAAATAAATAAATAAATAAAGTTTAATGAAACAAATAATCATAGAAGTTTATCAAATTTCTTTAGTCTTTACCTTTAGTAGTGAACTGTTTTTATGTTTAATAATGTTAGATAAATCTACTAAAACCCCAGTTGTTTTTACTTTTTACCTATTAAGCAATAACGAGCTACCGGAGTACCTCAAATATAAGCCCAATAAAGCCTGGTTCTAGGCCCAATCCAAAATGAATAAAAATTTCGAATATGAATCGGTTTGGGCCATGCCAACCTAAGCTTGAATCCAGAAAAGAAAAAAAAATCCAAAAACTATATTATACATCATAAATTAGTTAGCTTTTTAAATTTCTGTTTTCTTATAAATAATGTTAATGGAAGAGGAGGAAAAAAATAAAGGTTGAGCAACTACTTTTTATTACCTTGTATTTCTATAAAATTAGCCGAAAAAGTTTTCTAGACAGAATGAAGTTGAAAAGTACTTCGATGCTAAATAGTTGGCTCAAAACACTACAATGATATAACTGATTAAGCTATTTTCGTATGCCTTTTTCATCAAACGTTAGCAGGGGCGGACCCGTGGTCAGCCATGGGTCAACCGCCTTCCATTAGAAAAATAAATTAAAATAAACGTACTCACTAAAATCCATATGACCTCATGACTCCCATAAAATGTATAACAAATAAATTAACCGTGAACCAGCGAACCTTAGTTAGTGGACGGTTTAATACTTTAATTAACCATGAATCATTATACTCAAGTTTATTATGTGAAATTGTGAATAACGTAAAATATGATAACAATCTGAAGTCCCGAACAATTGTTTTAAAAATAATGGGCTAATCAACTAACTAAATCGTTTATCTTCGTAGATCTGATATTATTTATTTGTTATGGACGTTCCAGCCAGTACTAGATTGGCCAAAGAAGATTAGAGGGAAACCAGATTAGAATACTAGAAAGATGATCAAATAATTTCCTTATTTTCATTCATGTCTTAGAAACAAATATGTTCAGCTTTTTATAGGCTTACAATTGGAAATAAACTACCCATGCACTAACACACTAACCCATGACCTAACTACATGTAAATGCAAAACTGATAAAACAAATAAACTAATTATAGAGCACATAACACTATTTCACTTAATACTTATTACTTATGATTTATGGATGTATGTTTAAGATTGATACCATTTTAAACATACACTAACTTAATCGTGAGAGGGCAGGGTGATGCCCAAGACTACAGGATTCCTCGTAACGGGTTTCATGCCGATTTTATTTTAACGCTCCAGATATTCAGACCTAAAACCTCATAAGATATTAAGAGAACCCCTATGGAGAAACCCGATGACCACCATACCAGAAGTCTGATCGTGTCTCCTCTGTCACCTTATTATTATCTATACTATATATAATACATGAGACATGAACAAATTAAGAAACCTCATTTTTAGGTAATTTACAACTTTTAATGCTTATGGTACACCTAATATAGCATGTAAGAGAGTGACAAACTTATACATTACAAAATATGTCTTGAAATAGTTATACCCCCCCCCCTTTATAAATTTAAGAAATAATTACTACTTTGTACCTTTATCTTTACATATACATTCATTTTAATTTTAATTGTAAATAACTTCTCATTCAACGATTTTTCAACGGCTATAACTTTCTCATACATTAACATTTTTTATATAAAAATTAAACCATAAAAATTAGCATTTTATTGTCTTTAATTTGGGTATGGTATTGCTATAATTTTTCAAATAAAAAAAATTAACATATTACGTATTGTTGTTCACAATTCGGTTTTAACGGTTTCTAAGTTATACCGCGTGCCAAACCGTCCGTTCGATTATTTGTTATTGAGAACCAAAAATTGAACCGTGGAAACTTTAAACTGAATCGTTACTAATGGTTTTGGTTTCACGCATTGAGCTTCGATAATAAGTTTACCGTCCGGTCCAGTTTTATTTGGCCAACTTTCTGTACAAACCATAAACCATATATGGTTTGACCATTCGAAAACCGGCTGACCAAAAGTGATGATTGGTTCAAACGTTTTCAAGGTTTCAAGCGAACATTGAACATCCACAATTGTTACCTGATTACTCTGATTTTTGTTCATTGTCGCATCACGAGGTCACCTATCTAGTAACAATATAAACATTCTAATGACTTTTATATTTAGAAAAATCAGCTAGTTTTACTTTTATAACACCCGTTTCTCATACATTACAAATTTACGTTACATAACAATATCCAGAAAAAATAAGCTTAAGCCTATATTCAATATGTTCCTTTTATTCGTACACATGCTTATTATTATTCTCTCGTCTGTTGATCATCATAACCACCATCCCATTTCTACAAATCAAACTTAAACCAAATCTCATTTACTCTGTTGTCAAACTCAAATGGAGAATTGTATTGTGCAACCGTGTACACCGTCGTAATTTCACCCGCATGGCTTTTTTCAACCGTGTCTCCCCAAGTGGTGCCCGAGAGACTGGAGGACAAGGCGGCGGCTTCAACACCTATCATGGCATCCGTCACAAATCCACCGAATTGGCGCACTGCTACATATTGTTGTCCCCATTTTTGAATTGTAATCCCGTTAGCAGGGGGCGGGTCAGCCTGGTTCTTCTTTGGGACATAAAAACTCACCAGAAATGAAGATTCACAAAATGGACCGTCACTTGGAGCAATCTCGGTTAGAACTGGAGCCGTCATTTCGATTGGTTGATTGTAGTTGTTTTTCCCTTGGATGTAGTTGAATAACCTACATCGAACCAGTGAATGATCAATTTAAAGTTCATGGTCGGTTTCGGTAATTGGACAAAAACTGAAATTTCGGTTTTTGATTTTGGAAACCGTTCCGTCTTTGGATGTTTTGGTTTTCGGTCTTTTCGGTTTTGCAATTTAAGCTTATAAATTTTGGACCAGAAAAACAAAGCTGGACAAAAATAATAAATATGGGCTTAATTTTTTTTAGTTAATAATTAATTGAATAATTGACTATTATACATCTAGGCTAGTTAAAGTTAAACTATATATTAAATTAATATAAGTTACTTAAAATCCAAAACAAAAAAATGAAGATCTATAAGTTCGGCTGGGTTCGATTGTTTGTTTTTAATTACACCCAAAACCGAACGAAAGTTCACAAAAACATAAAACTAGAAATGTGCATGGGCCAGTTTAATTCGGTTTTGAAGTCAAACAAAAGAAAAACCGAAATTTCGGTTTCTAAACTTTTAACAACCGTGCAGTTTCAGTTTTTAGTTCTGATTCGGTTTCATTCCTTTAAGTTTTACCATTTACGCAGTTACGCTTGCAATTTTTGGGTCGAAAATAAAAATTGGGAAAAAGTAAATTTGTACCTAATTCTTTTTTATATGGTCATACATTTGGGCTGAACACTATATAACAAAGTATTACTATTAACATAAAATTAATAGTAAAAATTGAAAATCTACAAGTTCGGTTCAGTTCGATTTTAGTTACACGCAAAACGGAAACGCGACCAAAAGTGCGGTTTTTATGAAAAAAATAAAACCAAACCGTCGATTTTGTTTCGGTTTGCTTTTTTCAATTTGTTGTATGTTCACTCTTGCATAAACTCAAACTGTCGGTTTTTACGTAGATTATTTTTTCTTCGGTTTCATGCACACTAAATTATAGGGTTTGGATCAAACACTTTAGGGTTTAACATGCTAAACGTAAGAATCAAGTAGAATCAAGTAGAGTAATTATGTAATTACTATATGATGTAAGAACTATACTTGTATATATAATTATCTATTTGATTTTCAAGTTTGACATGTTAAATATTTGTATGTTAACTTTCCCCCTAAACTATAATATTTATTTACCTAGAAATTAGGTTTTCAGACATCTAATCAAACGCTTAATTTAACAAACAGAATAATAAAAAACGAAAAGAGATCTTACTGAAGAAAACCGGTACGAGTTCCTTCAACGAAAGAGATATCATCAATAGGAGCCGTAGTGGCCCACATACTCGAATTATAAACTCTAATTTCATATTCATCACCTGAGTAAACGACGTCGTATGTCGGACACTCGATGCGGCTGCACTGCGCCGGGTATCCGCCTAATGTGACGGCTTGTTTCTGCGACGGCCATAAGCCTAGCTTAACGTCGGAGAGTAGGGTGAGTAGCATTGATAGCTTAAAGAGATTGAAAACAGCCATTGTTGATGATGATGTGAAGAGGTGAAGTGACTGAGTGATTATTATTATTATTATTATTATTATTAATGGTTAATGTGGCGGGTAGAATGGTGAATGACCACATGTTTATGGTTATCGGTTGTGTCTTTATTTGTGGGTTTTAGAGGTTGATGTTATTACACGTGGGTGTTTTTAATGGGCTTTTGGTTGGGTTATCATCACTCTGGGCTTATATTGGTCTTATAATGGCCCAACGTATACTTGTCTCTCTTTACCCAACAAATAAATTAAAAATAATAATAATAATAATAATAAATATTGAATTTGGGTAGAGTTTGATATGCACTTTCAAAGACGGAATAGAACGGACTATTGTTTGGGAATGGAAAAAATGATGTTTGGTTTTTTATGGAATGAGATCACCTATTATCTTATTTATTTCATTTCTTCCAAAACACCACAAAATCATTTCGTCCACACCCTTGGTTTTTTTTCATTCAATTCAATCTTTCACACTATATCAAATCCACCACCTTCCCACCGTCGCTGCTGACCCTCTCACCACTATCACCGCCACCAACCATTGCTCCCGGTCATCTCCACCACCACTCGCCTCCCACCACCTCCACCACTAACCACCATTACTGTCCGCCGACGCCATCACTCTTGTTTTATTCCTTCTTTTCATGTTTTTCAAACAACACAAAGTAATAGTTTATTTAATTATTACATGGTAATCAAATGTCTCGATAAAATAATAATGATACATCACATTATCACACCCGTTCCATTACCTATATCAAATAGACCCTTAATCTGTAGATTATCTAATTTAGTATTGCATACGTTTTTTAAACCAATCAAGGCCTAATATTTTCAATTGCTAATAATTTTTATTCTTTTGCTAACCTAAGATATTTTTTAGTTAATTTTAAATGATATAACCAAAATATGCTTTGTAAATCTATATTAATTAAAGCAAAATTTTGATCATTTCATTTAAAATAACTGAAAAATCTAAGAAATTAGTCAAAAGAATGCAAATGGTTATAATCGGAAGCCCGAGGCCTAACATGGTTATAAAAATCGATTTGATACTCAAGTAGTTAAACTGGTTAAATCTTAAGGAATAGAATCGAAAACATGTATCAATCTTTCAATTTTATTTTACCTTTATTAACTTTAGCTTGTAGTGTTGTTTCATGCATTTACAAAATTGTAGTAGTGAAACGGAAGTTATAACAATATTAAAATTTAACTAATTTTTCGTATTAATTTATGTGACGTTTTCAAAGTCAGTTTTAGACAGTAAACTAACCTGCCAACATTTTAGCATTGGTCGGTAAATTTGATTAATTTGTTGGAGTAGGCTAGACATAAGTCCATAACACACGAAGAAAACAGTTTATTAGATTTCTCAAACATGATTTTAATTAAAAAATATTTCTATTCCACTTTAAATGAATTCTATGAACCTTTTTTTATCACGTAACTATGGATGAAAGGATACTAGTTGCTGCTGTAGTCTGTGGTACAATCGTTGGAACATTGCTCGCATTGTTCTCTATGTGCTACGTGCATATGGATCAGGACGCTCCAAGCCTCCAACCACCACAAGACCACAACCCGCCCACCCACAATTGGGAGCGAGTCGTCCTTGAACTAGGTGGAACGAGTGAAACCACACAAAATGGAGGCGTGGTTTTGCTAGGTGCAGCATATGTATAGTTACAACTGGTGCAGCCATTAGTGCTGGCGCTGGTGGATGTGGTTGAGGAGGGGATTGTTGATTATGGTTTGATCACTCCGGGGATGCCTAATGATTATAGATTGATTGTCGATTCGTTTTGTTAGTGTCAAATATTTGTATGAAAAGGAAAGTTTAGTTTCAGTTATGTTGAAATCAAATGTTCATTACATTGTCTTGTTATTAGTTTCTTTACTTCTTTAGAGTTTTATTTATGTTTAAAATTGTTTATTTTTCTCGACAACCAACTTTTCGAGCTAGCCCTCTAGCTCAAATTGTAGCTCATCAAGCTTAACTAGGCTCAACGTTGTTATGATTTAATAAATTATCTGATTATTATACATTTGAGCTAGAATATTTAAGTTAAATTATATAATAACTTATTATAAATTACTTCAAATACAAAATGAAAAACGAAAATCCTTAAGTTGAGTTTGGTTCGCTTTTTATTTTTATTTTAAATTTACATGCAAAATCAAAACGAACGAAAAAAGTTTTATTTTAACAAAGACATAAATGATAAAAACCGAAAAACTGAAACAACGCATAATCATGAAGTAAAAAACCGAACTTGAAAAAGCCAAAACTGGACATTTTTTAATTTTCAAAAATCAAGATTTTGGTTTTTAATTTGAGTTCAAAACCGAACCGACCTGACCCAATTTGGGTCAAAAATCAAAATTGGGCAAATATGATGAACTAGCTTTAGAAACCCTTGTATTACACGGGATAAATTATCGTATAAATTACAATGAATAATTTGATACAAATAAAAAAAGATAATTAAGTTGCTTTATATTATGTAAAAAAATGCATTACAAATATAGTCATTTTATATCATCAAATATATTTGAATTTTAAATCGAGAATGAGTTGTTCTACCATCGGTATACAATAATGAAGCAATGCCACTGGAATAAACATTTAAAACAATGAGGCTTTTCGATGTGAAATATATAACAAAAGTCTATCACAAAAATGTTATATGTTCCATACCCAACCATAGACAAAAAAGACACCAGATGCACATTTTTAAACAACTTTCATGTTATCTTTATAAACACATTGTTGTTCAAATATCACAATAGTCTTATAATAAATTTATAAAATGAAAAATTTGTCTATGATTTTTAAGACTAAATATTTGTAAAAAAAATAAAAATTATTATAACTTTCTTATAAAGATGTCTCAGAAAATTGAATGTTAATATTCTTTCAAAAGATTAACTCTTTTATAATATATTTATGACACATAATTATTATATTAATATTTTTTTATATTAAGTATGCTTAGAATATAATTTATGTCATTAATAATTCAATTAATATTGTATGCTAAATTTATAATCAATACTATATTTAGAACCAAGATTTTTTTTTCTTTTCCATCAATAAAAGAAATTTTTGGAGGGAATTTGATAGTGAGAATCAACCACAGAATGCCATGTGTCCAGAATTATTTTCTTTTATTAGTATAGGTAGATATGTGCATATAATTTTTGGCCGTTAAATTCAAAGTAACATAAATGAAGTTTGGTAACCAGAATCGAAAACATAAAACAAGTTTAGATCATAAGCTCGATCCTTGTAACTTTCATTAGCTCGAAAAATTACAATACATATGATATAACCCACAAGCTCGGGTATATATACTTATTTAGATTTCAAAACCCAACTAGACTAGAATACATATACCATAATCATATTCAAATACTAATTGGTAAAAACAAATCTAAATAATAATTAATAAATAACTTGTAGCCCAAATCATGTGCTCGACTTGATCTCCAAGATACCGATCCACCATAGGCTCGATGGACCGGACCAAACCAAATTATGGCTAACAATCATCCCTCTAATTTCGGTTTGGCCTTCGAGAGATCATCCACTCCAAGTAGCTTTTGCATCTCCGCAAACTTTATACGAGCTAGAGCCTTCGTCAACGTGTCAGCTCGTTGTTCGCTTCCGGGAATATGTTCCACTCTAACATCCCCGTTCTTGATACAATCTCGTATGAAGTGATACTTTGTTTTTATATGCTTACTTCGACCATGCCACACCGGGTTCTTCATAAGTGCAATGGAAGATGTATTATCAACATATAATACTACGGTTTCCATCGGCCATCCCGTTACTTCACTAAGTAATTCTTGGAGCCAGACGGCTTGACCCGCAGCTGCGGTTGCTGCCATAAACTCCGCCTCGCACGACGATAAAGCTACCGTTGGCTGTTTTTGAGTACACCAAGTAACTGGGGCATCATCAAAGTAAAAACATACCCGGTAGTACTTTTGCCATCATCGTCATCAACTCCGTGGCTACTATCGGAATACCCGTAAAGGTGACGACTTCCACCCCTCGAATATTTTAAACCGTAAGACATGGTTCTTTTAACATACCGAAGAATATGCTTAATCGCATCCATGTGAGATTCCTTTGGCTCTTGCATATACCGACTCGCTATTCCAACTGAAAAACTCAAATCCGGTCTCGTATGTAACAAATACCTTAAAACACCCGATTATTCTTCGGTACACGGTAGCATCAACGGGTTTCCCCTTCTCGTCTTTTGAAATCTTTGTGCTGGATTCAAGTGGACACTTGGTAGGATTACAAATCTCCATATTTGTTTCTTTCAAGATCTTCTTGGCATAGGCTTCTTGCTTGATCTCGATCCCGGTTTCGGATTGTGAGACTTCCATTCCCAGATAGAATGACAATAAACCCAAATTGCTCATCTCGAATTGTTCCTCCATTTGTTTATTGAACTTAAGAATTTCATCCTTACTTGAACCTGTGACACGTAAATCGTCAACATACACACATATTATTAATATGTCATTCTCTATATATTTTTGATACACCGCCGTTTCTCGTTGACATTGGTAAAAACCAAGTGATTGCAACACTTTGACGAGTTTCACATTCCAAGCTCGCGGTGCTTGCTTTAACCCGTAAAGGGCCTTCTTTAATAAATAAACTTTATTTTCACTTCCTTTCTTCTCGAAACCTTCCGGTTGACTAACATACACGGTCTCGTCAAGCTCACCATGTAAGAACGCCGACTTCACATCCAAGTGATGTACTTCCCACCGCTCTCGGGCAGCTAAGGCGAGTAATAATCTAACCATTTCAATTCGAGCAACGGGAGCAAAAACTTCATTGAAATCTACACCGAATTTCTGAACATAACCCTTCGCCACAAGCCGTGCTTTGTATTTTACTATTCTACCCATAGCATCCTTTTTAATTTTATAAACCCACTTCAACCCGATCGCTTTGAACCCGTTTGGCTTGTCAACAAGTACCCACGTCTTGTTTCGTTCAATAGATGCAATCTCATCGTTCATTGCATTATCCCATTCTTTTACTCCGGATGCCTCGGCATAACTCGTTGGCTCACCTTCTTGAGTCAAAAATAATTCTTCATCTTCAAACCCTTCATCCCTTTCTTCCCCGTGTGGAAACTCAACATTTAACACATAATCATTCAACTTTTTAGGTAAAATTGAGGTTCGGTTTGACCGTCTTGGGGTAGAAGGACCTGGGACAGCATGTAAACTAGACGAACCGGGCTGTTGATGCGCGCTGTTTGCTGAACTGGGCTGCTGATGCGCGCTGTTTGCTGAACTAGGCTGCTGAAACTGACCTGGTGGGCTGATTGGACTGATATCGCTGTTGTTCGGGCTTATTTCAGTGTTGTTTAATCAATATTGTTTGGGCTGAAATCAGTGCTGTTTGGGCTGTTTTGGGTGTTTTGAGTGTTGTTTGGGCTGAAATCGGTGCTGTTCGGGCTGTTTTGGCTGTTTTGGGTGCTGTTTGAGCTAAAATCAGTGATGTTCAGGCTGTTTTGGCTAGGGGTATTTTCGTCAAACACATTTATAACGTTACCAACTTGTTCCAGATTAACTACCAAATTTTCATCCGAGTTTTCACCACTTTTAGACCAATGCCAACCTTGTTTCTCATTAAAAATAACATCTCGAGAAACATGAATTTGATGTCTAACCGGATCGTACATCCGGTATGCCTTTGTCCCGGGTTCGGTACCGAGATAAACCATAGGGGTACTTCGGTCGTCAAGCTTTTTAACCGAAGTAGTTTGAGGTGTTTTCACATAACCGACGCACCCGAAAACCCACAAATGATCAAGATTTGGTTTTACACCTTTATAGGCTTCATAGGTAGTCTTCTCCGATAGTGATTTCTTCGGTACTCGGTTTAGGATATAAATAGCATGTCTCGCAGCTTCTCCCCAAAACCGTTTTGGAACTTTTGTGACATTGAGCATGCTTCTAATTGTGTCAATCATGGTTCGATTTCTCCGCTCCACCACACCATTTTGTTGGGGTGTGTATGGAGCGGAATAATGTCGTGTGATTCCTTCACTTGTGCAAAATTTTGAGAACTCACAAGACGTGAATTCTCCTCCGTTGTCGGTTCGAAAAATTCCAATTTTGTACCCACTTTCACCTTCCACCAAACTTTTATATTTTTTGAAATAATCAAAAGCTTCGTCTTTTGATTTTAAAAAAAATCCCCACATGAACCTCGTGTGATCATCAACAATAAGAAAAATAAATTTCTTACTCGACGGTGTACTCGGTGAAATTGGACCACATAAATCGCCATGAATCAAATCAAGTGGTTTCTTGGCTCGAAAACGTGTTTGATCGGCAAACGGTTTTCGGGTTTGCTTTCCTACTAAACAACTATCACACGGATTAGTATAAGCAATAAACGAAGGAACACCACGTACCATATCCTTGGTTGTTAGAAGTTTCATTGACTCGAAATTCAAATGGCCTAAACGCGCGTGCCATAACCAACCCGGATCTTCAATGTTTGATAATAAACATAACGGTGTTCCAACCCGAAGCCGCACCTTATACAACCGATTCCTTGATCTAACCGACTTCATTATTATCTTTCTCGATTTATCAAGCACTAAAAGTTGGTCATCTTCCATAATCACCTTGCACCCGTTTTCGGTTGCTTGTCCCAAGCTTAAAATATTGCTCGTTAAACTTGGAATAAAATAAACGTTAGTGATTACCTCTTAACACCATCATCACAAATAGTAGTTATCGACCCTTTTCCCTTTATGTCCACACATGAACTATCACCGAAACGAACCTGTCCAGCAACCGTTTCATCTAAATCAGAAAAGTAAGATTTCGTACCCGTCATATGATTGCTCGCCCCATTATCGAGGTACCAAACACCATCCTCCTTCGGTTCCGACTCGTACCGCTTCGGATGCACGTTTTCTTCGTTCAAGAAAACTTCTTCATTAATACTTATCTTCATCAAGACTTCCTTAGTGGCTTGTCCGTTTTCTTCGGTTAGGTTTAATTCGGGTCGTTTTGCTCCTACTCGTTTTCCTCTTCATTCCGGGCATGCCGAGGCGAAGTGACCCATCTCGTCACACCGAAAACATTGAACGCCCGAATAATCCTTTTTCATACCCGAATCACCTTCTTTGTTCCGGTTGTATTTGCCTTTCGATTTGTCTCGGGATTGCTCTTGATGTCGTTTTCCTTTCCCTTTTTTCCCACCCTTGGAGTTGCTCGGAGAGGAAGATTTATTAAACAAGAGCTTACCATGATTATCATTCATATCTTCGACACTTTTCACACGGTCCTCGTAGGCTTTTAATCTACCTACCGCTTCTTCATACTTTATGGTTTTCAAGTCAATAACTTGTTCTAATGAGGCAACAACGCTTATAAAACGCTTAGGCATGCTTGTAAAAAACATTCTTACTAGCCTTTGTTCATCGAGTGCCGAACCGAGCGAGGCGAACTTTGAGGCTATACCGGATAGTCTCCCGGAAAAGTCATCAATAGTATCGGTGTCTTTCATCCTCAGGGTTTCAAATTCTGTAATTAAGGTATTTAGGCGAGCCTCCTTAACCCTCTCTTCGCCAACATAGCGGGTCTTGATCGCATTCCCAATTTCCCAAGCGAACTCGTATTGGCCAACTTGTTGGATCTGTTCTTCCGGTATGGATTGAAACAAATATGCAATCGCAACACTGTTCTTCTTTTCATCTACTGCAGCTACCGATCTCGGCTCAACATCCCACAAATCATGGCTTCGAAACACGGCTTTGATTCGAAGCGCCCACGTGGTGTAGTTGTTCTTCGTGAGCATCGGACAGAGTAAAGGAATTGAAGAGCCACTCGTGCGGGTTGAAGAATCACCCATGACTCCTCTGGCGACCGTAGGCTTGCAAAAATCTAGGATCGATGTTGAAACAGAGAGGAACAAGAAAACAATTGAATACCACTTGAAACAATTGTTAAATCGATAGGATGATCTTGTACGGAAGACAATTTGTCTCCGTCGGTCTTCAATGAAAATTGGTGATGTATTAATTGTTTATCCAAGGGAACAATTTAGTTGGTGATGAAAAGAATCTCGTGAGTTGAAATTTGCGTCCACAAAACTACAAAATTGAAGTTTTGTTGTTTTATAAAGCCACATGGAAGTCCACCGCCTGTCTTCAACAACTAGAAAGATTACTTCTTTTGTTTATTAAAATAACTCTTTAATGAAACAGGGACTTCAAAGTTCAAACGGCAAAGAACTCACAAACAAACTCGAGTTTTTATAAACCGAGCTCTTGATACCAATTGAAGTTTGGTAACCAGAATCGAAAACACAAAACAAGTTTAGATCATAAGCTCGATTCTTGTAACTTTCATTAGCTCGAAAAATTACAATGCATATGATATAACCCACAAGCTCGGGTATATATACTAATTTAGATTTCAAAACCCAACTAGACTAGAATACATATACCATAATCATATTCGAATACTAATTGGTAAAAACAAATCTAAATAATAATTAATAAATAACTTATAGCCCAAATCATGTGCTCGACTTGGTCTCCAAGATACCGATCCATCACAGGCTCGATGGACCTGACCAAACCAAATTATGGCTAACAATAAAGTACATTAAGTAACATAAAGTAACATTTTCATTGTGTTCATTTCGAACAACTAAGCGATTGCACTATGGATTTTCTTGATTTTGTGGAAAAATAAGAAAGATTGAGATGAAGGTTGGTTACGGAGGTTTAGGGTTTGAGAGGTAGGAGATTAATAGTTTCGTCAAATCCATTAAAAGTTCCGTCCGATCGAACGGTTCTTTAACGAGTTCCGTCGGATGCCTTAACAGCTCCGTCAGATCCGACGGTTTAGCGACATCCGTCGGGCCCATTAACAATTCCATTGGATCCGGCGGTTCTTTAACGAGTTTCGTTGGATTCGTTAACAATTTTTTTTTTTTTAAAACAAGTGGTTATTTTGGGTGTTCAAGCATGGTGTAGACTTAATTACTTGTAACGAATACTAATTAGTTATGTATAATAATCCCGAAAATTTTTACCAATAATGTTATCCCAATCACTATGTTGTAACTTGTAAATAGTTTTAAAAGTCTCTCATAGTTAAATGTATAATATGAGAATCAAACAGTTCATTTTAATTTATGTGACCTCAAAATCATGCTTCAGATATCAATTTTAGACGGCAACCCAACATTTTATGCCCATTGGTCGGTCAGTTTATTAATAGATGAACAAAGTCAGTTGACACTAATTACACTCCCCATCGTTGCTTCTTCTTCATTATATTACATGTCTAGAATTAATCTCGTTCCATTTCATTTCATTTGTTTGTTGGAGGCAAGAACAGAAAATAAAACAGTTTATATGATTTTTTGTATTCAATTTCTAAGCACCTAAAATGATCTTTAAAACAAAAATATTTCCATTCCACCTTTAAAAGAATTATATGAATCAAACACACGTCTTTCTTTTTTTTTTTTTTAACACGAAATTATGGAAAAATGGTTAATATATTTTATTGCTGTAGTGTGTGGTGCGATCTTCGGAACAATGTTCGCTTTGTGTGTTGAAGGGGACATTCTAACCACCACAAGACCACAAACCGCCCACCCACCATCGGGAGCGAGTCGTGACCTTGAACTAGGTAGAACGAGTGAAACCGCACGAAATGGAGGCACACTTATTGTAAGTGCAGCAATTGTAGCTACAACTGGTCGGACCAGACGGCCTACCGGCCCACCGATTCAACCAGTCGGACCAGACGGCCTACCGGTTCACCGGTTCAGTCTATGTTTTAGCCAAATGAATCTTATATACCTTTACTTCTTTGCCTCCGAACATCGTTTTTCATATTCTCCTGCACACTATTATTACCAGCCCTTTGAAACACCTCTTTCTCTCGATCTCCAATCCCTATCGGAAATTATTGAGTCAAGACAATTTAAATAACATTATTTTAGTGGTTAGAAAAATATTTTTATTTTATGAGCGTATTAGTGTTGTGCAATGTTTTCATAACCGGACTGGACGGCCCACCGATTCAACCAGTCGGACCAGACGGCCTACCGGTTCACCGGTTCAGTCTATGTTTTAGCCAAATGAATCTTATATACCTTTACTTCTTTGCCTCCGAACATCGTTTTTCATATTCTCCTGCACACTATTATTACCAGCCCTTTGAAACACCTCTTTCTCTCGATCTCCAATCCCTATCGGAAATTATTGAGTCAAGACAATTTAAATAACATTATTTTAGTGGTTAGAAAAATATTTTTATTTTATGAGCGTATTAGTGTTGCGCAATGTTTTCATAACCGGACTGGACGGCCCACCGGTTCAACCAGTCGGACCAGACGGCCTACCGGTTCACCGGTTCAACCGGTCGGACCGGCCGAACATTTGATAAAAAATGACAGGTCTTGCTAAAAAAAATAATTTTTCAATAAAAAAATTATTCTTTTCAAAGAAAACCGGTCCAACCGGCTGGTTTCCTAGGAGCACAGCGAACGTAGAACCGGACCGGTTGACCGAATCCAGTCGAACCGGTTTGACCGGCCGATCCGGTCCGGTCTCAACAACACTGTTGTGTTAGGGGAAGGGTGTGAATGCACTAAACGATGTGTTCCCGAGTTTACGAGAAAGGGAAAGAAATTTTTTGCTTTTCCTTTATATTTTCCTCTCTTTTTACTTATCTCTTTTCTTTCTTTTTTTCTTAATTCTTTCCATTTTTTAAAAAAATAGTATTTCCTTTCACTTTTTTTCTTTCTTTCTTCTACCTTCCTTTCTTTCCTTAACGGATTTTGAAAACACTCAATCTTCTTTCTTTCTTTCCAAAAAAAACTCGGGAACACAAACCTTTTGCTTTCTTTCCATTTCGCTTTCTTTCTTCTATTCAGTAAAACTTAGGAACATAGCGTAAATATGATGTAATTTTAGGTTTGGAGATAGAGGAAGTGATGTGAATGCTCTGAGTGAGGATTAAATAGTCACATCTTTCAAGTCAACGTGTAGTTTTTCAATCTTTTTCGATCAGGTAAGATCGTTGATTATTGTGACGATAGGGTCTATGGATTAACGACGGCATAGGAACAAGATTTAACAAGGTGTCACAGTACTGGTGGTGGTACAAGTTTCAACAAGATAAAGAGGTGGCGTTATTACTTACTAGTGATACAATTAAGTAGAACAACTTCACCATTCGGTTATACACCCACAAATACATATAATTTCAGAGCAAAGTAACTGAACTAAAAAGATTTAATCTACCAAAGTTATTAACAACCAAATCTTTCCATTTACACATACCAATCCATTTGAAACAAAGTACAAACCACATCAAAGACAACATATTACCTAGATATTACATGTTCCCAGTAAACTGTGAAGATGCATCCCTGTCCGTTATTCTAGAATCATCATCTTCGGCTTTAGCCACCGCAACTAAATCCACACCATTGGTTCCGAACCTATCAGAATCATCCACATTAACTTCACCCGACCTGACAGGACTCAAACCACCTTCTCGTGAATCCACCTGACCCGGACCAGACAAACCATTCGGGCTCGCTTCACCGTCACCTCGGTATCCAGGTGAACCAACGGGCCCAGCCTCACTAGAAGAGTCGGACTTCACACCTACATCATCTTTCCCTTTATTAGACATCTTACGTGAAACCGCATGCATCAAACCACGAGCTGAGTTCCCGGTTTGCTTCATAAAACCTTTAACCGAATCTCTTTTCCTCTTATCCGGACTATTACTCACTTCACTTCCATCCGGACTCTCTTCAAACCCAACTTGTAGGTCCCGACGAGGTACTTCAACTTTATCCGCCATCACCAACTTCACATTAACCCCCTTTTCATTAACCGCACGCACGTTTTTATGCATAATTTCGGACTCTTCATCTTCTTGTTTCTCAAACTTTCTTGATTTATTATCATCCTCGGGTTTCGGGCTTCTTTGAAACAACGAGCCGACTTTATGGAACCCTCTCTTAACCATGTTTCTTGACTTCGGTTTGGCTTCCTCCACACTTTCATCAGTGCTGCTCGAGTCACGTGGGAACGGTTCAGACCCGATGCTACTAATAACTGACTCGTTGTCTTTATTGACCACCCGATTCTTCCCCTTTCTAGGCTCCCAAACTTGTGCCACCTCAGCACCCGGGCGTTGAACCCATATGCCAGTCTCCCTTTGCCCCTCGACATCAATCGGTTCAAGATGATCGGTTTCTGTTTTATTACGTCTTTCAGGCGGGTTTCGTGACCCGTTTTCTTTCTGGAAATCGTTGCTAGGTGTGTCGATATCTTCTTTAGCTTCAATAACTGTAACTGCAATATGCAATCTTCCCGTTTTTATGTTTTTAAGGGGCAGCCACATGTCATGTCGCTCGCCATCTCTAAAATCATTAATCTTCACACAACAAACCCTGTATAAAACACGCGCATTACAATTATATGAACACGAGTTCAAAGTTTAAACCAACGGTCAGGATATTTTGAATAAAAACGAACCCGAGGGCGTCGTCATAAATGTGATCTTTATCATGGACTTCAATTTCAAGAAGATTAGGCGAATCCCATGAAGTGACAGGAATTTTGAACTCTTCAAGCCATTTTGGAGATAGTGTCTTCTTTTGTGTCTTGGTCTTGAACTGGTACGCACCGAATTGGCCTTTTATGTAAGGATCAGCCAGCCCTGAAACACTGTTCGGTTAGCCCACAATCCACATGTTGACTACACGGCTTGGAAAATTAATAAACTTTTCAAATTAAACTTACCATTTATGTCTGATGGTTTCATATCTGATCCTTCCACAATTTCCACTAATGCGTAACCAACCGGCTCCTTTGCGTCAACTGAAAACCAAGTTTCTAAAGCATAACAAAGAAAATAAAAGAATTAGATTTAAACATTATTACAATACGCGTTAAGAAATAAATTTCATTGTAAATTTCGAGTCAAAAAATCTTTCATACCTTGTTCGGGTGACACAAATTTCTCAACATCCACCACCAACATATTAGGCTGCAAAAACAGTAACCACCGTTTGGGCTATAGTTACAACCTTATCGGGCTAAAAACGTTATACGGGTCAAACAAAAGAAAGTTACCTCCACCAGTGTCTCCTCAAATGCAACTGTCAGAAGCTTATCCTAATAAAGTAAAACAACAGATGACACACATTAGATCGTGTTCATCTGTAATACACTAGTAGATCAAGTTAACCAAGTACTAACCAGCCATCCTGCAATCCCGGGAACTTCAGTTACATCGACACCGTGAGAAAAGATCGGTTTCACGGTCATTTGAAAGTATGGTGGTTCAACAAAACAGACCCTCATGCGTCCAAGAAACGGCCATTTTGGGAGAAATTTTATTCCCGCCAATACCTAAACAAATTACGTAATTAAAAAAGTAAATCTTGAGTTTAAGACAAAAAGACTAATAAATAAACAACCGACCTTTCCTTCGACATGCATTCCTGTTATATGCATTTTAGCTGACATCCCAAAACCCAATCTTTTGGTCAGTTTCGCTGCTAATATCGCGCTCATGTCATCGGCCGTCTTAAAATTTAGTCCCAGTTCCAAAACCTTAAACATAATATATTAAAACCAAATTAGAATTAAAAATCACCAGAAAGATATTGGTAAGTGTATGCCTTAACCCGTTGAAGGATACGTGTCACGTAAGCTGTACTTTACGTCTTTACCAGACCACCACCTGTTAGCAGGTGGGGTGCGTGAGTCTTACCTAACGAGTTCTCATGGCAACCCAAAAAGGAAAGTTAACTTACCAAATGATCATCACCGGTAGATTGACGACAAACCCTCATTTCTGTAATCATAGGGGGAGATCTTCCCAGATACAAATTCTGAACCATAGCTTCTTTCTGCATATATTGTCACATACAAACATCAAACTATAAAGAGTGCAGACTCGATTTTACAAGATTAAAACTAATAATATTGCTATATTAGGATCGAATTCGTACCACGGTCCACGGTTTGTACTTCTCCAAGAACCAAGGTATGATGGGGAGGAGGATCTTCTGTGAGACTATATTTTCCATACATATAGGCCATATATTTTCAACCAAATGGTTCAACCACCGAACCGATTCTGAATCAGATAATACCTAAACAAAACGATAAAAGAGATTGATAATTTGATAAATTTCAGTTTTCTAGGCTAAATATTCAATTCTTAAACTTAATTACAATATATAAACTAACAATAATAATTATGAATTCACAAGTAAAAAGGAAAACAATTCAAAAGCCTAGCAATTTACTAAATTACTTATCTATAATCTAAGAGCATCATTAAAGCTTTTTGTTTAAATATCTTGCAAAGTAATATTAAATAAAGACTTACTCTTTTTTGATTGGCTTGTCTTCTTTCTTCAAACCTCACCTTTCTTCTGAATCTTATTGCAAAATTCTCATGAACCTTGTAACACAAGAAGAAACCAATTAAACTATGCAAACATAATCAAAATTATCTAGCTTCCTTTCTTGCTTACTTACCAAGTAAAGATATATGAAAGAGATGAAGTAAACCAATGGGTGGCAAGAATTGAATGCAGAGAGGAACCATATCACCAAGAACACAATACCCACATGATGAATAATCGAAACCTCCGTTATATCCATGGAGTTGACTTTTTGACTTTTCTATCTTTTTGTCGAATTCAGCTGTTTAAATCATGAAATCGAAGAATTACAACAAACCCAGTTGAAGAAACTCTCTTTTTAAGGTTTTGAATGGAACCCAGAAACAGATTTTGGATTAATGAACGGACATAAAAACCCCTAATTTTGAATTAATGGGTTTTGTTTTGATTTTGATAGTTGTTTGATGAAGCAGCAGCTGGTGTTGGACTTGAGGAGTCTGATACGTGTCCTACAAGTGTATTAATCTCATGACAGACGTGTTGTCCTTGCACTGGTTTATCTTTTAACTTTGTCCATTTGGCAATGTGTAGGCATCGTACGTGTAATTTTGTATTTTTAGACGGATCTAAGAAATACTTTAAATAAATATATTTCAAATATTTGGATACGATTCTACGATTTTTTAACAAGGTCAACTTTTCAACCTATTTAAATGTTATTCATGAATCATGATGATTTTTTTAGGGTGGAACGTATATGAGATCGGGTTTTGGACCTTTGGGTTGACGGATGAGCGTCACTAAATGTTTTTAAAACTGGACCGGTAATAAGTCGGTTGTCTTACTAGTTTTTAGCTATTAGAGGAAAAACATCAATTTAACTGTCTTGATGTTCTTTTTTATATCGTTTGTGAAACTCTTTTTTAACCTACTGTCATGGAATTAAATATTAGTCTGTTAAAATAGGTTAGTTAAAATAATAAAATGATTTAGATGTAAAGATAAACTCTCTCTACACCACAACTTTTACCTTCTTATATATGTTAATCGATTTTACAATTGATATCTTTTCTTCAGCTTTCATCTATACCAATTACATTGTAACTCGTCGTGCTTCATAGAAGGTGTTTGTGTTCTACACACTCACCACTGAGCGTCAGCCAACGTAGATTGAAAGCTACTTTAGATCGTTATAAGTGAGATCCATGGATACAAAATCTATGGCTTTATCGTTTTTTTTTATTTTTTAACCATCATACCCGGCATTCCATACAACAATATGTATTGAGTAAGATCACTAGATTTATTATCAGTATTGAATGTTGATCTTTGATCATGGTTCGGTGGGTAAACCGTCACACGTAAAAACCATCTAGTTCAAAGTTCAAACGATAACAGTCCTAAAACACTCAGCCAAACTAGTGGTGTTTTCAATCCATGGTCTAATTTGGCCATGAAAAGATTGGTGTCACCAGTTCATCTAATAAGATATCCAAGTTCGTAGAAAACTTTATAACTAAACTCGTGTCATGTTCGTGAAAAAGTTAAAAAGTGGAATACTTTTAATGAATAAGGTTAAAAGAAAAATCTATTTGACTGTTTGATTGGCCTTTCTTGTCGTTGTAAATAAAAATAAAAAATAAGGCTATATAAATTGACCTATACAATTGGACCCGTCTTGTTTCAACTTTGGTTTTATGTATTATAAAAATCAACTCAACAACTAAACTATAACATACTATACCATACAAAATATCTTAAAAGGGCCCTCAAATGCTAATTAAAGACGATGGCGACGTGTGAAAAAGTCCGTGGAGCTTCAATTGTCGGCAACTCAAATAATGGATGATATATTAACTTTTGTAGTTTTGTTATATAAGAAAATTAATAGCATTTGAAATTTGAAGGCATGTTATTATATTCTTATATTATTATTATTATTTTAAACTAGTTGTTTTAAACCCGCTAAACATTGTGAAAATTAGATCGGCATCGGTACGTTACAATATTGGTTCATACCATATTAAAAACTTACTGAATTGTTTGTGTAATTTAATGAAACTTGAGAGTTACAAGTTTTAAAAATTAAATTTACGAGGTTAAGTACACACGACTCAAAACTGAGATTTTACTGCAAGCTGAAAGTGCAGTGTAAAAATGGAGATTCGTATGTTTGGTACTCATTGTTTTATGCTAGAAATAAAGGAAATATATAATGAGAAGCATGTGTGAAGACAAAATGAATAAACAAGTCTCGATGGTCATGAACAATCTTGGTTAATATGTAAATTTTCAACCCGGCATTTGAGAATATGTCAATGAGTGAATCCACCCTAATATCCTTGTGGATTAAAAATAAGGAATGCATGCGAAAACTGTTAAACGTGTCCAACACCAAATCAAATTGAAGGCTCCTAATATCTCGGAAAATATTTAATACAATAATTAGTTTATTATTATTATAAGATAAGTTAGTCTTATCTTTAATCCTATTTGTTTTGGATTCAAGTTATGTATTTGAGTTAGTATAGGATTAGGAACCATGGGTTTATATATACCCTACGTTCAATGTGTTAGTTATAATTATTAAGTTTTTCTCGTTTGTCGTTTTCTTCATAAAAGAGTCGATCGTGTGTTGATCAAATCTCGTGTTCGTGTTCTTGATTCACCTGCCAAAAGTTTAACAAAAACATGACTCAATTCTAAGTTATGATGAAATGGGAAAATGTAAATTAGTGTTTTGAACGAAATGGTTCTAACGCATGTACCGATGAATTCGTGAAACAAATACTGTCGTCATATTCAGGGTATATTATTTGAACAAAATAACTTGAATCGGGATAATGAAAACAAAAACAAACACATAATTTAAGGATAAAACTCTTGTATCATTATAATCAAGAAATGACTAAAATCTCGATTGATCACCAACACGGATAGGCCTATTCTAAGAAAATTACCAACAACAGTATTAGTGGTAGAGTGTAGCCATATTTTAATATTTTATACTGCATTAGAAAAAAGGTATACAAAAGGCCCAACATTAAAAGAAAAATCCCCAAGGGCGATGAGCCGATGATGTTAGTCCCAATCAAGAGTCCCATTTTATTGGTACAAGGCCCAATTTGTATGCAGATGTTTCAGCCCACTTCTCAAAATGTGATTATGTGTAGAGGTGCACAACTCGGGTTTTTTCTAATACCCGGGTTCGGGTATGGACCGGTTTCGGGTATGACCGGGTATTGAAAAATTGGGTATTGAGAGAAATCGGGTAGGGTTCGGGTAGGGTATTGAGGAGAAAACTCAACCCTATGTACCCGGGTAGGGTATGATCGGGTTCGGGTATTGGAACCGGGTATGTGTCCGGGTACGACCGGGTATTAATACCCGGTTTTGAATTTATAATTTTTATACATTTTTAATTTGTTTAAAATTTAAATTTGCTTATTAATGTATAAAAATAATTAAACTATATTACAAAAACTATAAATCCACTTAATTACAAATTATTTACTTAGGAATATACATTCTACAAAAACTTAAACATAAAAGTTGTGAAGTAAGCATAAAAATATACTATAAAAACTCATGTATTATTTCGGGTATTAGAAAATTGGTATCGGGTATCGGGTATAACCGGGTATCGGGTATAGGGTTTGACCGGGTCCGGGTATTTACGGGTATAAATCGGGTACGGTTCCGGGTATGAGTATTGACCTCAAAATGCATACCCTATCCATACCCTACGGGTAGGTTCGGTTCCGGTTTCGGGTATAGAATACCCGGGTATAAAAAACCCGGTTCCGGGTATTTTTTCGTGTCCGGTTTCAGGTACGGATTTTTTATGCACCTCTAATTATGTGTGCTCCTTGGCTTTTGCCAAACTGGTTTGGGTCAAAGTCAAACCCATCTTTATATGAAGCCGGTTCGATTCCAACCTGGTTTCAAAGGGGAAAAGATCGGGCTTGACCTGTTTAAGAGCATTTTTATCCTATCTTTCTAAATTATCCGAGGAAAGTTTGTATATTAGAGGGTGAGGTTTTAATTGGTTGTGAGTTTAAATTATAAAGTGTAGAGAGAAAATGTTGTGATTTTTTATAAATTTTGGAAACAAAGTTTGCCCCTATTTATTTTTTAATATTTGTTGAATTAGTTGTAAGTAAAGAAGAGCGAGAACTGTAATGATAAAAGTATAAGAAAATATTATTTAATTGAATAAAAGAGAGAAGTGTAGTGTTTTTTAGTGTAATTATAGAGATAAGATGCATGATTGGTAGAGAATGCTCTGAAACCAGGGTTACAATCATTTCGGTTTAGGATCAAATCAACCCGGTTTCAAGGTATAGATCTACAACCTGATTGCAACCCAGTTCGAATCATAATTCAATGAAATGTCAAAAGTAGAACTTGTAGGTACAAAAGCAAACAATCACTAAATTCACAGGGCAAAAGTTGCACCCAGTGCATACATAATAGACGGAGCAATAATAAAATAACAAAAACACACACTCCAATGAAGTAACAGATTAGCCAACCGCACATAGAAACAGAATTTATTGATATTATGCTACGATTACGAAGTTTATTGCTCACCAATTACAACTCTCTTCCATTTAAACATCATCATCATCAATTTCATCCTATCGTATCGTGTTCATCATCAGCATCAGTTCGATCGAAGATGGAATCAAAGTCGTATACAACTCGATCATCGAACAGATTGCTGTTTCGTCAGTTGTTTGAGAAGGAATCGTCGACTTACACGTATCTTCTAGCCGATGCTTCTCATCCGGATAAGCCTGCTCTGGTTCGTACTACTCGATTTGAGATGCATCTTTATTGTAATTGTACAGTGTTAATTTGTCCACTTTGATTTTACTGAATTAGGTTTCCTTATGATTTTGCTAATTTAGGTTAGCTTGTCTGTTTGTGAACTTTTTGTAGAATATAGCATCCTACAGATGAATAGCAATTTTAGTCTGCTTAGTTATTAGCTGGCTTTGATATATATAAATTTTAACATCCAGTTTTGTATCCATAATTCCTAGGCCTATAAACAAACCCAAACTGTTTGGCGGGAGGTTATTTTATGCTTGTCTATTGAATAAAAATGAGCATGAACAAAATAATTAAACGAACGAACATAAACACAACTTTTATTCATTCATTTATGTTCGTTTAATTACGTTCATTTATGTTCACTTGTTTATGTCCGTTTAAAATTTATCAAATTCATAAGTAGTTATATACATATTTATAGTTACTTGGATACTTTTTATTCAAAAATAAATAAAAATATTAAATGATCGTGATCATCCACTAAATTCTGTAGAACAGTAGAAGTGAAGAAATATGATTCTTTTTTTGTTAGAATTATGATGGATATTTTAATATGAATCATTTACATTTAAACCACTCATTTAGATGTATTTTTGGATGGATTGTGATGTATTAGACTTAATCATTTGTGTTCGTTTATGTTTGTTCAATTATTTTCGTTTAAGTTTGTTTGTGTATGTTCGATTACGTTCGTAAATTGTTCGTTTAGGTTTTAATGAACAAACATGAACGGACACAAACATGAACAAAAAAAATTTGTTCAATTATATGTTCATGTGCGGTTAAAGTTAAATGAACAATTACGAACATGCCCCCGTTCGTGTTCGTTCGGTTCGTTTACAGGCCTAAGTTGAGTCCATATGTTAACCTCATGCTATATAAAGTACATAAGTCTATAATAGAGGATATATGCTAATGCTAGGCCCTTTAAAAAAAATGTTAATGCTTGGCCATCCACATGAAATTATGCTATTAAATTGAGGAACATGAAGGCTTGATTAAAGAACTCAGGATTTATGTTGATGTAGATTGTTTCTAAAGCTTAATCCGCTTATGGGCCTGATAGCATATAGATCCACCTAGTTCTTTTTGAATCTTTCTACAAAGCCAAAGATTGTGCGAGAAATAATGTTATGATTGTGTTAAGAAGACAATTTATTTGATTGGTTAATTTTTTGATGGAAACTTGCAGTTAGTTGATCCAGTAGATAGGACAGTGGATAGAGATCTTTCTCTTGTAAATGATCTGGGATTGAAACTCGTATACTCTATCAACACGCATGTGCATGCAGATCATGTCACTGGGAGTGGGCTGATCAAGGTATAATAAAACAGACTTTACAATGTGCACTCTATTTTATCAATAACTAAATTTGAAGATCATATATGACATAATCATTGCAGACTAAAGTTCCCGGTGTCAAGTCTATCATTTCCAAAGCAAGCAAAGCATCAGCTGATATTCTTGTTGAAGCTGGTGACAAGATTCAGTTTGGTGATCTTTATTTGGAGGTATGAAAACATAAAAACTGAAACTTCAACTAAATTATTTACCAACTGATTAATTATTATCATGCTTTATTTCAGGTTCGTGCAACACCGGGGCATACAGTAGGTTGTGTTACCTATGTTACTGGTGATGGACCTGATCAGCCTCAACCTAGAATGGCGTTTACTGGCGATGCGGTATTGATACGCGGATGTGGAAGAACGGATTTTCAGGTGTGGGAGTATGACACGGATTTAATAGCAACATAAGTAGGCCTTGGTGAACGAATTGCACATTCAATGAACCGTTCTAAACCATTCAACAGGAAGTTTGTTTATGTTCGTTTATTAAATAAATAAACGAACGAACATGAACAAATTTTTTGTTCATTTAGTTAGTTGAGCGAACATGGGCACATGTCTGGTCCGTTCATTTATGTTCATGAACGTCCGTTTATGTTCGTTCATGTACACTTGTTTTTGTTCATTCATTTACATTCACTTATGTTCGTTAATTTTAGTTAGTCTATGTATTCATTTAATTATTTATGACCCACTGCAATTTAGTTTAGTTTCATTAGGTTTTAGGCTCAATAGATGTTCAGTTGGTTATGCTCGTTCACCCATTTTTAGTTTTGTTTGTTCTTTTACGTTCGTGAACCATTTGTTTTTACTCGTAACATACGAACATAAACAAATATGAATACGATCATTTTCTTAGTGGACACACACAAACAAGAAACCACCGATAGTTTAATTATTCGCGCTCGCTCGTTTGTTTGGTTGAAGTTAAACCAACGAACACGAACATGTCCTGTTTGCGTTCGTTCGGTTCGTTTACAAGCCTAAACATAACTGGGATAATTTATCGATAATAATTAGTTTATTTTATTTTTTTAATTCTTTTATAATATTTGTGTTGCAGGGTGGAAGTTCTAAGCAGCTCTATGAATCAGTCCACTCACAGGTACGAAAAAACACAATTTTACCGTTGAAAGATGAAAGAAATTTTTCCTAAAAATGAAACTCACTTTGTTTTGGTTATATTATATGTCCAGATCTTTACATTGCCAAAGGACACGTTCATTTATCCTGCTCATGATTACAAAGGGTTCACGGTTAGTAGATTTTTTATTTTTATTTTTTACATACAAATGCAGATGCTTACATAACCTTTGATTTTTAGGTGAGCACTGTGGGAGAAGAGATGCTCTACAACCCTCGCCTCACAAAAGACGAGGTACCCGTACCAAAATATTATTTTGTTTTGTGTTCTGCATTCTAATAAAGACTTGTAGATGGAGATTTTGTTTTGTATTCTGCATACTAAACAAACCTTTTATTTATTTCAGGAAACATTCAAAAGCATTATGGAAAGTAAGTAGATGATGGTATTCATATTCATACAAATGCTTAAACATATAAAAGATGTCAATTTCTAACCAAATTTCTTAACAGATTTGAAACTGTCATATCCAAAAATGATAGACGTGGCGGTGCCAGCTAATATGGTCTGCGGGTTGCAAGATTTGGAGTCAAAAGCTGCTTGATTTCAACTGTATGGTTCATGTATGCGAATGTTTCCGTTTATGGAAAAGATGTATGTAAATAAAATGTTTGCGGGATTCGCAATTGTAACTTACTGTTTACGGATGAATAACTTTACTGGGTGCTTCATGGCTTATTGCTATGTAGTACTGATACAAAATTTGCTTGTGTTTGAAAAATAACACTAAAGTTTATTTGAATGTTTCGTTTGGTAGTATTTATATCTTCACACAAGAGTAACAAGTCCTAACAACAATAGTAACCGATTCAAATTCATTCGATGTTCTACTGTTATGGGTTTTTTTTTAATAAACGTATACATTTTCAAAATTAAGTGAGCCAAATAAAACATATAAAATTAAGTAGCCGCTGGAATCTATCACACCTTTTGTCTAATCATATAGAATACGTTTGAATCTATGGAGTTATGTATGTGACATGTGTAATCAAAACTAAAAGTCAAATGATTTGAAGAAGTGTTCAATGAGACCACAAGTTTCGTAAAATTATATATATATACAATTAGCAACTTTAGTATGCATCATGGTTTGTACTTTGGGCTTTAATGGTTGTACTTACTTTTGGTTTTTCTTTTTCTTTTATTTTTAATACTTTAGTTTTAACCTAATACTTCAACCTCCTTTACAATTTAATCCTAACGCTTTTTTACTTTCAACTTTGTTCCACTGTACATTTCATATTTTACAAATTTTGCGTTTTATGTTTCGGTCTAAACTTTGCGAGTTAACACATCGTAACATGCATGTATGCGTGATTCAACGTTTTTACGCCTATTCTTTCCCGTTTCACGAGCCCGTCGCAACACACAACTCCTACATCGACTGAGTTATTGTTTCTTATGTTTTACGTTTCGCGTGCGTGGTTCAATGTTTTACGTTTCGCGTGCGTGGTTCAATGTTTTACATCTATTGTCGTTCGGTTTAACCTTTTTGTTATTTATTTCTTTCTTTATATGAGTTTATTCCCGTGTTGGTTGTCGTTGGCGGTTGTGTGACATGAATGCTACCTGGCATGATTTTACGCCCCCACCGCAACGCGGGGGCATAATTCTAGTTTCATAACATTTATATAAGGCTAAGAGACTCCCCCATGTGTGTCAATACGAGAACTTCAAGTATTAAAGCATAAAATATGGGTCCAAAATGCACAAAGGACATTATCAAAAGGGATCAAACACAAGTCAAGATAGCGAAAAAAAAAAAAAACTTAAAAATGAGAAACTCAAGATCTATCTCAAAATCAAAGGGTTCATTCTTGATCGTAACAACATAATTTTTTCCTCTAGGGTATTCTGAAGGGAACACTAGGAGAACAAATCTAGTTATCTAGGTACGAAAATTCTCATACTACTTGTATAGCTTATACAAGTCGTGTAGAGGATGTCTGAAATCTAACATCCGGCATCTTATTTATTTTAAGAATGTCGACCTTCTTGTATCTAGGCTACCGACTCTTTAAGTTTGGAATCTTAATCTTAAAAAATTTTGTGATAGCAGGCTGCAGTCTCAGTTCTATATCCACGTGTCGACGCCCAATTAGTCAATGACATAGCTGTAGCTGTACACACACAAACACATTCAACTCATTTTCTGTTATACAAACAAAGATCCAATTCAAAACCCTAGTTGAACAATTCATTCATCTTCAATCTCATCATCTCCAATAACAAAACCATGAGTGAACCAGAACAAGACAACAACAATCAACATCACTACCACCACCACCACCATCCAGATCAGCAACCACCACCACCACCACCAGCTAACCAGTACGGCACATTCCAAGGCGTCCACAACTATCCTCCGCAGCCGGTGATCGGCTTCCCCCAGCCAGTCCCACCTCCCGGAGCACACGGTGGACCTACGGTCAACGCTTATGTTCACGGCTACCAAACTGTTCCAGGTACTACTAACATATTGCATCCAAGTTTAATACTATATGTTCATCATATTGTCTAGCCTTTAACTTTAGTTACTTGAGTTGAATGTAGAATATAATATGAAGTATGATTAGTAAGTAGTAACGTTATCTTGCAATGTGGATCATGTGAGTGTTGAATTGGATCAATATTGATGTTTGACTTTTTTTTAGTCAAAGTTAGAGGTTGTTGATGGATAATGATTATAACATCATAGATCCATGAGATTGTTGTCAAATAGCTAAATCTAGTTGTATAAGTTATCTAACAATGTGGATGATATGAGTGTTGAATTGAATAGATGTTTGACTTTTTGTTAGTCAAAATTGGAGGTAGTTGCTGTTGGATAATGATCATAACATTATATATCCATGAGATTGACATCAAATTGTTAAATCTAGCTGTATAAATTATCTAGCATTGTGGATGATATGAGTGTTAAATTGTATAGATGTTGATGTTTGATTCTTTTGAGTCAAATTTAGAGGTTGTTGATCAGTTGATGGATAATGATTAAAACATTATAGATCCATGAGATTGGCATCCAATTGTCAAATCTAGCTGTATAAAAGCTATGTTGACGTTATTTTGGCAGGTTATGCCATTGCTGAAGGAGTTGCTGAAGGAAGACCTGTGAGGGAACCCCGCCTTCCTTGCTGCGGTATTGGTATTGGATGGTTCCTGTAAGTTTTCTTCTTGTTACACTAATCAGATAACATATTCATTTTTAGAACTCTAATCTTGCATCATGTGTTGGCAGTGTAATTCGTGAGTTACAAACAAGCATATTTTGTGAATTGAAGTTTTATTACATTTTTCATATCAATATGTTATGGTATAACCTGTCAGAATGAAATAAAGTTTTCTTTTTTACTTTTAGTTTTCCATAATTATTGGTTGCTTTAGAGGGACTTGATAAAAGTTTACCATTTGTAAGATAGGTAGCCAAGTGCTGTTGAATTCCCACTATCCTGAAATTCCAATATGTTTACTATGCTTGTAATAAGCTTTTTCTTAATTTATGTTTCAAATGCACTTTATACTTTATCTTTTACATGTCACATGTCATATGTTTAGCTTTTTTAGGAATCAGTTAGTATCTAGTGGGTCTGATTGGTAATAACCACTAAACTCACCTTTTACTAAACTTGAAAAGGAATCACTTTAGTCACTTATGCTAGTTAATCTGCTTTAATATCTATCTGATTTTTCTAATATTTTTCATAAAGATTTATTTTGGGCTTCTTCTTTGCTGCAATCCCTTGGTATGTTGGAGCATTCATTTTGCTATGTGCGCAGTATGATATCAGAGAGAAACCTGGATATGTTGCGTGCTTAATCGCTGTAAGATTTCTTGTGTTTTAAGTAGACAAATGTTATTTGATCAAACATTATTACCTTAATTATCAATTAATATATGTACATTTTCAATTATTTTTGTATATTTTTTCAAAAAGAAGTTTTATATACAACATAATATATGTTATGGGGAGCTTCATTATAGAAGACTATTCATTGCTAATTTGCTAGAGAAAGAAGAAATTAATCAATCATTTTTTCAACTTAAAAAAAAATTTAAAATATAAAAAATATAAACAAAATTTGTTTGTTTATAGAACCTATACATGTGTAGGTATATTTCCTTCACATATAAACGTTCAAAACTGCAAACAGAAAAAACATATCAACAAAGTAATTTAGTAGGTTTTTATGTAGATTATATTGACATACGTATGCTAGAAGTAAATTATTTTAAATGCATTTTAAATTTCAATTTCTTTGACTGATTCTAGTTCCTCAGAAAAGTTAAATGATTAAATGAATCAAACGGCTTCTAGGATAACTAATATGTGATTTGCCAATGCCATGCAGGCTATTATTGGAACAATTGCTGTGATTTTTGGTGTTACAAGTTGATTACGGGTAATCCACCAAGCGTTTAAGGTCAGTTGTGCTTAACTAAGAAGTCTGACCGATGCATATAAGAAATCAATCTAATGGATGGTCCCTTTGTTTTATATTTATATGAAATTGGTTGTATTTATGGTGTGAATTTGTAATGTGGGTCAGTGTTACATGTATGTTTCCTCCTTAGTTGTTAATTGCATTTGCATGTATATAATAACCATGAGTCCTATACAAAGAATCATGTGAGTTTTTCTGATTGTAACTTGTAAGTTTGTCAATTCATATAATGTGTTTCAGTAATAAAAAGATTCGGACGGTTTTACTTGGTTTTCATGCCATCGTTACAAAAATAAGCAAATTTAAACAATGCAAACACATTGTATGTTTGAGAAGTGATATTATTTATCCTAGGGATGAGATCGGTATTGAACCAGTGCTGGTACTGGAAATACTGATAGCAAGTTTATGAAAAAGTGGGTATCGAATATTGTAACGAATCTATCTATTGGTAGTGATACTCATTACAAAGTTTTCATCTCTATATGGTATTAATACTGTAAGTAGTGGTGAAGCTTGGATGCACCCGGGGGGGGGGGGGTGTGCTTAAGATTAAGCTTTGCCCTTGACCATACAGGCGCCAAAAATACCTATACTAGATTTTAAATAAATTGAGTAGTAAATACCATACCAGATTAATCAGTATGGTATGGGTACCGGTACAGTGCTCAGTACCAAAGCTCACCCCTAATTTAGCCTGGATTTGGTTACGCATGTTATGCTTGGTTTCGGGCAAAAAGTTTGGCTCAGGATTTGATGCGTGGATTAAACTTTAATTTGATAAATAATAATATTAATTAGTCATTCTTTAACATTAACAAAGTGAGGGGAATGTTTTAAAAACATCTCATATATGATGTTAAAATAAAAAAATGGGGTTAAATGAATAAATGGTAATATTGTTGGTTCAAATAAGGTTTATAACCATTGGGGTGAACTTGTGTAAATTGACCATTAAACGGGTCAGAGATTGGAATAAAAGACTCAAAACCAACAACAGGTGTTAATTTGTTAGACAAATCTAATCACCCTACAAAAGTTAATTAGAGAATTGGCTAAACTGGCCGTTTACAAATGAGTCTTATGCTAAAACTTTCCTAATTGAGCTTTGAAGATGTTGACTTTAGGACACCAGTCACTTGTACGAAGAACTCAGCAATCGAAAGTTCTACGAGCAACAGTGGTTAGTAGGAGAGCGTATGTGAATCCAGTATGTGGTTCGGTTGAATTTAATTATATATGTATCTATACTATGTATCTATTGCTGTGGAGATGCATAAGACCCTTCGGTGTAAATGTTCGTATTTGAATGTGGTACTCAAACTCATTTAGGAGTAAGATTCAAAATGGTAGGCGGAATAAAAGGTTGGATGCGAATCACCATGGCGTATATGATTGAAAGATAAGTATGGTTATGTGACCTGTGGGTCGATGTTAATGGTGATCTAACAAAGGGATTTGAAGAAGTTGTCTTGTGCCCTAAGCTTGAACTTGTTAAAAATATAGAACTCACATTGCATTGAAGTTATGTGTGTTATCAAAGTAAAATGAAATGAGGTACATGTTTGGGACTAGAGAATGCTCAACTTGTAGTACGTCGAGTAGTCCGCCTGGCGCCTACGTACCATACGCTGGTCTAGAAGGCCACACAGCCGTATGCCCATTTGGTGAGGGACAATGGGACGCTCTATCCAATGTTGTGGTATACGATACGTCAGGATAAATTTGTACACGACTACGAGGGTTGATCAAGATCGAGTCTTGGATCGGCAAACAAACATTTTTGCTAATGATGGTTGTTGGGACATTATTTCAAACTAAATAGATGTTTTGAGTAACTCTAACGAGGATGGTTAACACTTAACCATTTACAAAATGATTTAAAGATGCTCAAATTACAACGAGTACATCAAATTACAAGAGATTAAAATGTGACAAATAATTTTATGGTCTTTTAAAAGAATACTAATTGGAGCCCCTTTTGGCTTCAAAACTATGAATTAAAAGATGAAAGCATAAAAGGAGTTTACAGGGATGATATGAATTATCATGTGTAGCGAAAAAAGAATAATTTTATTTCAATAGTTGCTTGAGAAATAAAAATGTAAATAAATAGAAGTCAGAAATTAGATGGTCCCCTGTCTATAAATTCTTAGGCCTAACATGTTTCATTTGATGCTGAACTAAAGTGATTGCACCACACAAGTAGAGATTCTTTAACCACTACATTATTTTATTCAATCTATTTTCAGCCTCTCAATATTTAATTTCTTAATTTTTTTTCAATATTTTTTTGAATAAAATATTATGGTCATGATATGTGAATTTGGTATTTAGGTGACTCGTCGTATTCTCTTTCCCCTATTGAATATTGGTTTATCTAAACATCTACCAATTTAATAGTTTTAAATCAATAAAAATGTTGTAAGCGGTATAAAGGTAACTTGACAATAAAAAACGTCTTTAATCTAGTAGTATCAAGGTGACTCAACTACTAAACGTATGAACTCGAATCCTATCTCAAACATGAGTGCAATTTAGACTTTAGAGGTGTGCATATTCTCGTAATTCAAAATGAATAACTTTATAATCACACCAGTAACTTATTAGTAGCTCATTATTTGTTGCACATTAGTTAGAAACCGATATAAGATGAATTGCTAAGTCTTTTACATTATAATTCTGATGGGTTTGACATTTTTTTATCACATTACACAGACATATAGAACAATCGAAGATCAAAATTTCAAAACATACACAAGTTCAATTCATTACATGTTGTTGGGCACTATTTTGATACCATTTATAACGCTATCAACTCAAAAGATTAAATCAAGGAGTGTTTGAGATTGCTTTTTTTATAGCTTATAAACATTTTGAAATAGAACAAACATCAATACGTCGTGTATTCTCTTTCAAGCAACCATTAACGGAATTTTATGAGATTATGGGGTTCGTTAGTTTTCCACCTCTTCGTCAAAAATATATATTTTATCAATAGTTGTTTTTATATAATTTGACCTCAAATAGCCTTAATAGGTTGAATCATATGCTAGAAAGATAAATTATATATAAACTAAACTTTTTTTGGAATGACAAATTTTATTAGAAACAAAAACTAGCAAGTCATTGAGAATCAAACAAAACAATTGAATTACAAAGGAAGTGGACTTTTATAAGCAAGTTGTGAATTTAGAAAGTTAAATTTTAATGGTATCGTTGAGTTGAGTAGCATTATCGTATGCCACGAACACCAAATGTTGAATTGTAGTATCAATTTAGATCCATCAACTCCTCACTATAATTGAGTCTAGCATTTGGCATGTGACTCTAAAAGGGTTTTGGTCAACTCCTACATCTATATTCTATACTAATTAAGTTATTATTCAACTAGACTAAGAACCTGTGTAATAAACCCATGTATTACACGGGTTGGACAACAAAAACAGTATAATTAATAAATTTTTAAATACGTTATAAATTACGTATTGTATATAATATTGTAAAATGAAAAGTTCATAAATCTCTAAATTATAAATAAGTTGCAAGTTTTATATATACAAATTAATTGCTACAGTTTTACCGAATAATTAAAAAACCATACGCTATATAGCAACAAAGCATAGACAAATCACATGCAATTTTATTTTTATTTGAACTAATTGCTAGTTTTCCTAACCATTGATAAGGTCATATGATGTCCAATTATTGCTTCTACTATTACATGCAATTCACAACAAAAAATAACCAAACTAACCATGAGTTAATACCCAACACTTGTCTCATTTATTCAGTTCAATTTGTACATTCATAATCAGTCAATAGATCGAAATAGAGAGAAAAAAAAAAGAAAATAAAGATTAGCTAAATTCATTTCAGCTCGATTTCAAAATAATAAGGCTTTTGTATTCATATATGACACCCATATTGCTAATCAAAATACTGGACAAGGAGTATTCCGGTTCCAACCGACCCATACAAAATTAGTCACTTTGACCTTCTACCAACCCGCTTGTGTTTTTGATCTTGTAAATAAGATTTTTTGGTCAAAATAACCTAGAATAATCTGATCAATTGGTTTCTACCCAACTCGCTAATTTTTCTGATCGTGTTTTTATCATGGTAACATCCGATTTTGTCATTGACAAAGGGGATCTATTGCACGCGATTTGGAACAAAATATAAACCAATAGTCAATATACTTTAGGTTTGTGAGAAGAGTAAATAAGTCATTTGGGCAATCATAATCAATAAAAAGGGTGGTGCAATGAACATGACTTGATAATATGAATCAAACTCCCTTAGTTGTAATTCACAATAAGGCTAGATAAGGAATGGATGGGATAATGATAAGGCTAGATAAGAAATGTTTTAAATTTTAATTAAATTTTAGTTTTAAAGTAATAAATTTAATTAGAAATTATATGTTAAACATGATAGTGCCACTTGGCAAACTATTAGGCCAACTAAGGGGTTTGCAGTTCAACCAACATTTTTGTTTATTATAATGGTAGATAAGTTATCATTTACTATAATTTTATTATAAGTTTCATGGTTTAACGTTTAAAGTCCTTTGAAAATATTATAAACGACAAGTACATTATATATAACAAAGTAAAACGGATAACAAGATTTGTTACGTAGAGTTATTCAATATCACTCTGTGTATTTTACCTTCACGTGTTTCTAAAATCTACTTCTAACTTTCTAAGTCCTAATTTTCATCTATGTTCATTTTGTAAGATTAGAACCCGCACCAGTTTAATAAGTAGAATGAGAAAATATAATATAGGGCAAGTTTATTGTACACATGTCATAAAGATCTATCACAAAGAAATAATTGAGGTGTACGAAATTGCATAAATTAACGGTTTGTGTAGTGATGAGGAAATGGCAAAACCTTTGATTTCTGTCACATAACTTATTTTTCAATTGGGTTTAAACAAAATGAATCACGAAATTATCTCACATGTGGAAATTACAATTCGAATTAAATCTATTTGGTATGGAAATTAAACGCAACACAAATGTAAAAAAATAAAAAAAACAAGTATAATTAAACTTTAACTCATTTTTGTTATATATTTCAACATGTAGTTGTAGTGGTGTACGTATAGAAAATTATATATCATTATTGGAGTGATCTACAAGTTATCGAGTGGTGCATAATCCCTCGGTATATGCGTTTGAGGTGAGTGATCTCCTAATTTCTCACCGCATCGATGAAGTTCATAACATGAAAAAAATAAGACAATTCAAACGGTAATACTTACAACATGTCGGTGTACGTATATAGAGGACAATATACGTGGCCCTCTTCGACAACTAAAGAGTCATAGTTAATAGACTCAAGATTCAAGAAGGTGATCAAGAGACATAGTTATTATTAGGTAAAAAATAAAGGAAAATCAGAGGAGATAGAATGGAAAACATGATGCTCGTTTCCTCTTTGACTATATGTTGTAACCGGGTGAACTTTATTTGTACTTAGATGTGTATATTCTTGATTTATATTGCTAGTTAAGTACTTTGTTGGTTTTTAATAAAATTTGGCCATTAATAAAAAGATCTCATCATAAATTTCACATGTGATTGCAAATACGAATTCAGGAATCTTCAAGAGAAGTGAAAAACATGTATATCGGTAATAATCGATCGAGTTAGGTAAAAACTACATTAAAATATAACAAAAGTGAGTTTCAGAACTTATTAATAAATTTAAAATTATAAGAGCCTATTAATAAAATAATTGTAAGCCTAATATACCTATAACTTTTGGACTGAAGTTGAGCCGGGCAATCTCCCACCTCCCCTCACTTACCTTCGCCTCAATTGATCAACACTAATTTTAAATTAAAAATTATTATTATTATATTTATAGTAGTTTGAACAAAATAATAATAATAATAATAATAATAATAATCACATATCTTAGTTTCCTTTAATGGTTAAAACAATGTCATTATAAAGATTGCTCATTGTTCGGATTTTTGAAATTGTGATAAACACAACTAGCATAAGTCACTGTTCACG